>NW_020439070.1:183167-197112 GCF_000699045.2 Agrilus planipennis | reverse complement strand
TTTTGTTTTAATGTTATTAAGGAATAAACAAGGCTTTATTATTATTATCTATCTTGTTATTGTTTGGTCTGATGTGTTTCTTTTTTGTTGTATATATTGTAACGAGTACGAGCGTGTTTGTGTGCGATCGGGCATACGTGTATGTCAGCGGCTTATCGATTCGCCGACTAGCCGCGGGCGCCTTTCTTCATGTGCGTCGTATTTGTAAGTGTGTGTGTCGTACCTGCGTTCTGGGAAAGCAATTAAACAGTTCAAAGAAAAAGGAACTTTTCCGGGCGGTTCGAGAAAATTCTCGAAAGGATGCAAAAGAGTATTTATAGGAAGAGACGATCGCCGAGTAGGAGTAGAAATAAATTGACAGCGCAGTGAATAGTGATATAGTAACAGTACTGTAAATAAATAGAGTAATTCATCACTTTAGTTAGTAATAATTTAATAGTGTTTTTAAGTCCTTTAATAATAATTAGTGTAAATAAATAGTTTTTGTCGTTGTGAGTCTTAAAAGTTAGTTTATTAAACCCACGAATATTACAATACGAATGTTTTGTATGTGTGAAGATCGTATTGGTGCTGCTGGCACGCTTCTTAACGAAAGGTGGTAAGATAAAGACAGCACATAAGCATTTGTAACCGGCAAGAGAAGGAAAGGCGTATAGTTGTTGAAACTGCAGGTTGTCATAAATAAAATAAAAGAACAAGGATAGATAGAAGGAGATGATGAAATGAAAAGCGAGGTATTACATGATGACAATTTACAACAATTAATATTGTGTATTATGTATTAAAGAAATTGACAGCTAGCAATACTAGTACTGAAGAACCTAACCTATGTCTTAAGGAATGCCAGTTTTCTGTCGATACTAGCGCTACCGTGTCATCATTCGAATTTTACGGATGTGCACATGATGCCGGTTACGATTACGTTCAAGTGTCTTACCCTGCTTGCACACGGTTTTTCACTTCGGGTTTAGTTTTGTTTTGATACGTGACCAAAATGGACGAATGAAAAAAACGCATGTTGTTACTAATGATATTTCATAATCGCAGAAAAACAAAAAACAAGATTTTGGATTCATCCACTACTTGAAAACAGACAATTGATGGGTGAATTTGAAACATTATTTCATGAGCTACGAGAGGATAGGTCCAAATTTGTTAATTATTTTTGAATGTCTATCAGGAGTTTCGATGAATTTTGCGTAAAATTACAAGAAGTTAGTACGCGAAGCTGAAATATTAATAGGGATTATTGGAAAGTACAAGTAATAAAAGTTCCGAACCCTCCCGGATTGCCCGGGAGACTCCGGTAATAATAGTTAACCTCCAGGTTAAATTTAAAAATGATTCTAAATAATCGAAATATTGTTATTACAATATCATCTAACGTATTAAAAATCAGATTGCAACAATTCACATAGATAGTTTAAATTTAGACATCATACGAAGTAAGAGAGGATTAATTAATTTATTAGGAACAGCATTTATTTAAGGAACATTAGATTCAAATGACGGAGAAAGATATGATAAGGCTTTGCATGAATTAAAGGTAAACGAAGAAAACATTACTAAGCATTTTAATAAACAACTTTCACTAAATAAGGAAATAGTTCAAAATTATGAGAGTAATCTTAAGAATATTTCCCAAAACTTTGTAATGATTAAAAGAGCATTGCATACTATTAGGGCACAAGAAAGTTACATGATCGCAATTGTTCTTTTACACATGGTAAATGAAGAAATAGACACCATCGTAAATAATTTAGTCACAGCTTTAGGTTTCGCTAAGCTTAGGACGAATACACCTGAGTATTGTTGACGTAAATCAAATTTTTAACATCAAAAACATTTTGTCAAAATTTCATAACCAAAATTCATTTTACGCGAATGATAACATTCTTTTCATGCAAACCATCAAAGTCGAATTCTATGTAACATCAGAGCATCTAGTGTTTCTCTTACATATACCTATTTTACACCCAGAAACATTNGATGGTCATGTAGAAACTATACGTTAACACTTCCAAATCAGATACTCATTATTCGTTGTCACTTCATATAACAACGTTTCCCATGCTTTTAAACTTAGAATGAACAAAGAGGTCAAAGGGGGGCTAATGGGGAAATTATGCATGGAAGTCACAACGCTGCATACTCCCCTATAAAAGTCGGCCTTAGTTCAGCAATCGATCGCTGGCGCTAGGATCGTCTATTAGCGTGTCCTACGGAATACGTTAACACTTCAAATTTGTGAGTAGATCTGGAAACAGCAATAAACGTGTTTTCACCACTTTTCTGTATAACATTTGAACTGGAGAGGTTTCAAAATTATTGTGTTAGTGTCATTAAACCAGGCGGAATGATGAATTTAAAAAGTCTGCTTATGCTAGAATTAGCAAAAAAAGATAATAAGTAATATAAAATAACTACTTTTGTATTGTGAATAATCAAATCTGTTAAGATTAAAACTAAAAATTAAAAGAGATGGGAAAAGTAAGTTTCTCTCACCTATTTCGAGAATATCAAAAGAAACTGAACATGATAATTAAAATTAACGAATATTTTTTTTATTGAACATTTTTATATAGGAGAGAAGGAGGTAAGACGGGGTAGCGGGTAAGATGGGGTACCCGGCGAAATTCACAGTTCAAATTGACCAGTCACGCTCGTTCATTCATCGTTCGACGCGCCGCCATGATACCTGTCAGTCGCCCGGTGGTTTGTGGTTCACAAGTGCACAGTGTCAAAAAAAATTGAAAAAAAGTGTTTTACTACAAATTGTTTATCATATTTTCTTCTGGTTTGACAGGTGACTGTGGCTTGTTAAATAACGTTAGCTGGTGAGGTGTTGCTGTGATTGACGCTAAAACTAACCTATAATAAGGTAGACATTGTGTTTCCTTAAGATTGTTGGCTGTTTTTTTTTTGTTTTTTGGTTATAAAATGGCTCTGCAGGGGTAACGGGGTACCCCATCTTGCCCCCAACGAGAATAATTTTGTTCTTGTTTGTTTTCCGTAAAAATGAGTTTGTTTTTGTGAGATTATTATAGTTTGCTTTTTTAGAATGGTCCGTGACTACAAACGCAAGACTGACAGAGGATCGCGGTCCGAAGAATCCATGCGGGAAGCAGTTCAAGCGGTTTTGGATGGAAAAATGGGTTATTATAAAGCAGCCAAACAATTTGATGTGCCACAGACGACATTAGAGAGAAAAGTTAAGGCTGCTCGCCTAGTACTGAACGAAGCATCTGATGAAAACTTACCCATACCAATTAAAGTACCATTGGGTCCTAGGCTGCCTGTTTTTTCTGTGTCTGAATAAATTAAGTTTTGTGCATATTTATTAGAAATGGAAGAAATGTTATATGGACTTACGATTAAAGATCTAAAGGCATTAGTATACCAGTTAGCAATTAAAAATAATAAGCCTAATCCATTCAACGCTAAGAAAAAGGAAGCTAGTAGAGAGTGGATAAATGGCTTCCTGAAACGACACCCAGAGCTTTCAATTAGGCAGCCTGAAAATACTTCTGCTGCCAGAGCATCTGGTTTTAACAAAGTTGCAGTTGAAAAATTCTTCAATTTCCTCGCCAACGTGTACGATGAGCACCAATTAACTCCTGACCGTATATATAACTGTGACGAAGCGGGGGTTTCTGTTATGCCAAAGACAAACTCAAAGGTAATCACTAAAAGAGGACGGAAACAGGTTGGGGTCATAGTTTCAGCAGAACGAGGACAGACGGTAACGATCGAGATATGCTTCAGTGCAGCTGGAAACTACATGCCACCTATGCTTATCTTTCCAAGAAAAAGGATGAATCCAGAGCTGATGGTGAATTCACAAGCTGGTGCTTGCGCAGGAATAGATGATGATGATGATGATGACGACGAAGCCACCCATATCTGCGAGCTCTGCCAGCTCAAATAATAATCTTTCTCTGTGATCATTCTCATCACCCCATCTTACCTCAGGAGGTACCCCATCTTACCAGCACCATGGGGCAAGACGGGGCAAAACACCTTTTTTTTTTCTCTTAAATGTGTTACCAAAAGTTTCTAATGACACCAAATATTAGAATAATAACACTGGTCAACAAAATTTTGTAACAAGAAAGGTGCTTGCTAATTTTAAATTACCTACCTACCCTCATTTTATTACCATATTTATTTTGATTCCATCAGATCTAGTTTTCGTGTTACAGCCTACTACCCACAAAATTAAAAATTAACTGTTTTTGTTTCATTGTCGCATTCAGAGAATTTGTTTATTTGAAGAGCGTAGTGTTTTGTTCTGTTTTTGAGTTAAGTGATTGTTAAATAATGTCAAGAAAGTGTAAAAATGATCCTGACAAGTTTTGTTACATTTGTGGTGACATTACTTTCAAAACTCAGCGAAGGAATTTGACACCATTAGTAACTAAGTTATATGAACAGTATTTTGGCTTTGCCATCGGACAACAAGACAAAGCGTGGGTTCCACACATCTGCTGTGTTACATGTGTGGGTCTTCTCACTGGATGGGCGAAAAGATCTCGATCTATGCCTTTTGCAATCCCTATGATTTGGATGGAACCAACGAACCACTCATCTGATTGTTATTTTTGTCTTACTGATACAAAAGGTATTACAATTAAAACAAAAAGTAAAATTAAGTATCCTGTCCTGTCATCAGCTAAAAGACCGATCCCTCATAGTGGAGATCTACCGGTACCAGAACTACCTCAAACCAGCGATCTGGCCGTTACGCCAGAAATAGAAAAAGAGACATTGGATCCTGACTTTCAAGAAGCTTCCTCATCCTCATCTAATGAGCCACATCTTCTATCGCAAGGAGATCTCAATGATTTGGTACGTGACTTAAAGTTGTCCAAACAACAGGCAGAACTTTTGGGCTCCCGATTAAAGGGATGGAATTTATTACAACGTAAAACAAAAGTATGTTACTTTCGCAATCGAGATGAAGAGCTAAAAGGTTTTTTTTCACAAGATGATCAGCTTGTATTTTGTAATAATGTCTATGGCGTAATGACTGTTTTGGGTATAGAATATAAAGCAAAAGAGTGGCGTTTATTTATTGATGGCTCAAAAGTAAGTTTAAAGGCTGTTCTGTTACATATTGGCAATAAANATATTATTTCATTTGATTACGCTTTTCCAGTAATGGGTCACTTTCACTGATTTTAATGTCATTTTGGATGGTTCAAATAATATTAATAATATGTTTGTTGATAACATACTAAAACATCTTCTTAATGACGATAACTTAAACAATGTGGATTCTCATAACCCTATACAAATTTCTGCTTCTGAATCAAGACATAGTGTATTCCCAACTCACGCCGTTAAGTCCATTTTTAAGAAATGACTTTCAAAATCACACTGCGGTCGTTTCTGAATCTTCTCAAGCCCTTGAAACAGTGTCAATTCACCCACTTAATGAAAATTTGCAAAATTATGATTTACCAGGAAAATCTGACTGCCCAAGCAAAAAGCCTTTGAATACTGCCCCCTGCAACGGTACCTATATACCGGAAACAAATTCTATTGATCGCGAACTTGAGGATGACGATAGCAGGGATGAAGATTTTGATATTAATGATTATTTTACCAGTTCCACTAGCTCTATTTCTGTGCATTCCTCTTCGAACAAAAATTTATTACCTAAAGAGAAACAATTACATACCAGCCATAATATACCATCAAAAGATATTTTAAAGGGAAAGGCGTTGGACACTAAATCAATAATAAGAAGACAACTTATAAGAAGTGCTGAGGGTAAAAAGGTTATTCGATGTAGGTATTGTGGTGAAGATATTGCTACGAAAAATTTCATGCGTCATGTAAAGAGAAATCATACTGATAAAAGAGAGGTTGTAAAAATTTTTGAAAATCAAAAAAGCAGTAAAGAAAGGCGCATTACTGAGACACGATACTAACTTCGAGCTTTTCGTTAATGGGACTGTAAGACCTATTAGGCAGAAATGTCAAAATTTTTAAAGTTAGTAGAAACACGCTGGAATACAGAATTGTCGTCGATCGCTAATAAAGATCTTGCGGAAAAACATTAGAATAAACCATTACTTTTACCGTTGGTGAATGATATTAGAAAATTTCGTGATGGTGTATTGAAAATGAGTGAAGAAAGCACCCTTCGTTTGGACAGTACAGATAACCCTAATGCTTAATCGACGACGGATAGGGGACGTAGAGTATTTGAAATTATGAGAACGATAGAAGAAGCAATACGACAGATTTTGAAAATATACTAACAACTGCAGAAAAAGCACTAACAACTAAATACAAAAGAGTTGTCAATGCAGGAAAAGGCAGTAGAGCAGTGGTAATACTTGTTCCGGAAATTCTTCAAAACTATATTAACGTTCTTCTGAAACATCGATCGAAATTTATAAATGCAGACAATAACTACTTATTTGCNCAGATAAGTGAGGATGGAAGGAGTAGTAGGGATATAAAGCAGAGGATAGCGCAGGGTCGTGTCGCCTTTAATAAAAAGAAGTCACTTCTATGCTCGCGAACGGTTAATTTAGAAATTCGAAAAAGGTTGTTAAAGCTGTGTTTGGAGCGCGGCATTGTACGGGTGCGAAACATGGACAGTGGGCGCGGTGGAAAAGAATAGGTTAGAAGCGTTCGAAATGTGGTGTTATAGGCGAATGATGAGGATAACGTGGGTAGAAAAGATTAGAGATAAGGAGGTATTGGAAAGAATAGGAGAACAGAGGATATCAGGAAAATTGCAAGCTCTACAAAATTAATTTTAGCACTACAAATTCTCTACAAATTACCCATATGTTTAGATTTCCGGTTTAAACATGTGATCTAATAACGTGTTACACATATGCTTTTGACGCGTATGGGTTAAACGCCATTTAATTTTACCTATAGGGATGAAATACTGATTTGTAATAAAAACAAATGATGATCTCGAAAACAATGAGGTTTAGGTACCATGTATGTTTAATAAAGTCGACCTAAAATTAAAAAAGAAATTCAAATAAGCAATAATATACAGGGTGTTCTATTTAAAATAACGAAGTGCAGTATAGAAGAAACGGTACACTCTGCATAACAGAAAATATTTTTTCTACATGCTCTAAATGAGTCTACACAACTTTTATTGGAAACACCTTTCTCTTAAATCTACAGTAAAAGAGTTATGGAAGAAGAAGATTGAAGTAGAACACACTGTTTTAAAAGAATAATTGAATTCTTTCGTTAGAAAAAGTGTTTATTTTTTGTTTTCAATAATAGCTAAAGTAAAAGAATAAAGCAATTGGAAAATTTCACTAATTTTAGTTACACTCAATACCTATTTCGCCTTCTTAACACCATAATAATTATTCATAACATCGTCCTTTTGTAAATATCTATGATAAGCTACAAATGCTGTAAAAGTCACCTCCAATAGTTATACGACAATAAAAATTTCGCAACGTTGATGGAAGTGACGCCGACTCTATATTTACGTAAATTTTGATATACAGACGGAAGTGACAATGGATTTAATTTACCTATATATATATATGAGAAAAAAGAATAGACTTTTCTTCCCCTCTTTTGATATTTCCCTTAAGGTTATTCCCCTCATCTCATTTCCAAATTTTCGAAAATATATTCCACTGGAAGATGTCAGGTCGCCTGTGCACGCATCTGAAGTGACAACTAATTACGTACCAATATATATATATGTGTGTGTGTGTATACAAAGATAGATATTTTTTTTTGCGGCACTGGTCCAGATCCTTGCTTATTCTACAGTCCTTACTCTACTATACTATATATATGTGGTGGAGTGGGAATTGCATAGAGGAGTGGGGGTTGGGATTAGTGGTGTGATATAAGTGAGATTCGATCAGTTTGTTAGTATTTAAGTTTCGTTAACTTCCGTATTGTAATTGTCCTGTATAAATGAAGGCTTAGTTTGATAAGTATTGTATAAACCTGTGTATAAAACTTTTTGTTGAAATATATATACTACTACTACAGTGCAAAGAGACAAACGACATCAGCTTCAAAGTAATTTTAGCTGCAGGTTAGTATAGTGTTTATGTTGGTTACGTCATAAAGTAACATTTGTTTTACTAAAACAAGTTATAGCCACCCGTAACCGCGTGTTACAAAATTACAATAAATTTCCGATGGTTTATTTATGTTACCGGACATTTTGTAGATATACACTGTCTGATATGTAATGTGTTATATATGCCATTTTCGTATACTTATATGTACCTAATTTATCTTTCACTGACTACTGTATTTGTAATTACTCTTTTAAGGTATAAAAAGCCCTTCACAAAAATGTAAAGGCGTATTGCTCTAGACTGAGTAAGCAACATCTTCAGCAATTTGCCTACCCTTTGCACGAGCTCTGGGCCTTCCTTTGTATTCTATGTTTGAAATATAATATCTTGATCTTCTACATTTAGTTATTTTTTTTTAAAACGAAACTCGTAATTTAAAAGATACAACAATGTACCATCATGTTATGTACACTCTGTATGGCAAGTTTTGAGATGTTAGCACAGATAATTGTGTATTTCATTNATGAACGAACTAAAAGCAGTTATTGGATTACTCTTCTTAGCCGGATTATTCAAATCTGGAAGACAAAATCTGAAAGATTTATGGGCAAGCGACGGAACCGGCATAGATATATTTCAAATAACAATGAGTTTGAGACGATTTGTGTTTGCGCGTGAAGAAAGAGCAGCAACTGATAAATTGGCACTTATCTTACATATTTTTGAAGACTTTGTAGGAAACTGCCAATCCGTCTATGTTCCATGTTGAAAATGTAACCATTGATGAAGAATTGGTAGCATTTCGTGGTAGATGTGGGTTCCGCCAGTACTTACCCAGCAAACCAGCAAAGTATGGGATAAAGATTATAGCCCTCGTTGATGCCCATACCTATTATTCCTTGAATATGGAGATATACACAGGACAACAGTCAGAAGGTCCATGTAAGGTGAGCAATAAGCCGCATGAGAAAGTAGATCGTATAATACAACCCATCTCTCAAACAGGAAGAAATGTCACCATAGACAATTGGTTTACGAGCTATCCCACGTACGAACATCTACTGAAAAATCATAAATTGGCTGCTGTGGGGACAATGAAAAGCAACAAAGCCTGTATCCCACCGAGCTTTTTGAAAAAACGTGACGTGGACACCACAATTTTCGGATTCCAAAAGGATTTGACAATCCTTTCTTATATTCCAAAACGAAATAAGAATGTTTTCAAGTTGTCGTCACTTCACTACGATTGTGAAATAGATATTGAAATGGGTGATCAACAAAAGCCGGCAGTTATAACCTTCTATAACCAGACAAAAGGTGGTGTGGATAACGTAGACAAATTGA
Organism: Agrilus planipennis; assembly: GCF_000699045.2. NCBI lineage: Eukaryota > Metazoa > Arthropoda > Insecta > Coleoptera > Buprestidae > Agrilus > Agrilus planipennis. The sequence continues at coordinate 187,729 of NW_020439070.1, read as the reverse complement.
TTCGTACATATAATGTGTCTCGAAATTCAAAAAGATGGCCCCTGACAATTTTTTTCTGGATTCTCAATACCGCTGGTATAAATGCCAAAATTGTTCACATGTTGAACACTACCGGTGCTACCAATGTAACTAGAAGAGATTTTATAAAAAAATTGGGCATGGCATTGATGGCCCCATATCAAGCCGAACGTCTTAACAATTTGCGTCTTCCGATTAACCTCATATAGGAGAACCCTCAGAGCCACCAGCTAAAAGACAAGATTCTGCTATAAAAAGGCGTTGTTATATATGCCCTGCTAAGAAGGATCGTAAGTCTAAGTACACTTGTATTTCTTGCACGAGCCAAATTTGCTAGGAACACGCAAATTTTATATGCGAAAATTGTCGCACAAATACCGAGTAGTTATTGATCGATATTCTTATTTTAGTAACCAAAGTTAATAACCTGTATGTTGATTTAAAACAACTGAATAAACTTTTCAAAATTAAACATATTTTCTGCAGCCCATATCATCCCCAAACGAATGGTGCTTTGGAACGCAGCCACCACACCTTAAAAGAATACTTGAAGCACTATATAAATCAATACCAAAATAATTGGGATGAATATGTACCCCTAGCTATGTTTACTTATAATACCCACACNGCTGGGGATGCAACGTAGAGAAGTAAATATTAGGTAAATTAGTATTTTCTGATATCATAGATTTTAAAGAAAATAATGTACATATATTTTATATAGTAAATAAAGTAAATTACTGGGATAAATGTGACTATGAAAATCTGTTTAGCGTTTTACAGAAACTAAAAACGGAACTTATAGCGAAAAACATAGATTCTATTAGCATTCCGCGAATAGGTAAAAATTTTGATAGGCTTAATTGGAATAAAGTAAGGTCAATAATTAGGTATATTTTTAGAACAAGTAACATACCGGTTAGAGTGTCATGACATTTTAACTACTCCAGATCCTGATGAGATACCGCGAATTCTCGAAGAAAATCATTCTAATCCTTCAGCAGGTTATTCGGGTTTCCACCAGACTTACAATAGAATTAAGGAAAAGTTTAGGTGGAAAACCATGAAAACAGATATTCGAAACTTTATAAAACAATGTCCGTCGTGTCAAAAAAATTAGTGAGGAAACGAAATAAGCAACCCATGGAAATTACTTCCACCTCTTCGAAACTGTTTGAAAGGATCTTATTAGATATCGTGGGTCCTCTACATGTCACACTTTCTGGAAATAAATATATCTTAACATTACAGGATGATCTCACAAAGTTTTCACAGGCTTACGCTTTACCTAACCACGAATCGTTAACTATAGCTAAATGAGGAGCAGACTTTCTATATAAAAGTAGTTATGATCCAATGTTTTGCAACTACTGTAAAAATATAGGTCATAGCGAATGTAGGAAACGTCAGTATAATAATGATAGGCGAAAACAATCTAGTAATCATATAAACACCGGCGAATCATTTCAACAACAACCACAAGCATCTTATTGTAATTCACCTTCTAATTCTAATTTAAATGCAAATTTTAAATCTCATTCAAAGGTAATTTCTAATTTTAATCTTCATTCAAATGTGGGTTCCGGTTTGAGTCCGAATATCGGTTCGAATTCTTCTTCTGCAGGTAATACTAATTCTAATTTTCATTCTAACACGAATAATAATGTCAAAACAAACACNTGTTTAATATTGTTGATTTAAAGATGAGTGCTAATTATTGTTACGCAAGTATGAGAGGTTTTTTCATTGCTCAATAAAACTTTATAAAATAATTTGTCTTATTTTTTCCTCTTTTTTCATTTAGAAACAATGTTGAATATAAATTAAAACTTGTTATTTTGGTTTGTAACACATTTAAATAAATAAAAATAACCAATTATGTTTACGGGTATGTCAGACCCATCAGGCATGCCGTGTGACTTTTACCCACCAGGCTTCCCAAGGGTTAACAGAAAAATCGCAAACACCGACTTCCTTAGAAGAAGTTATTGCTATCGCAATTAACGAAGAGCAAGAATTAATGTCAAAACAAGAAATCCAATAATATCAGAATATAAATAATTCAACAACTAAACACTGTACTAATTGTAACAAGCTAGGACATACAACATTTAACTGTAGATTTAACTGAAATCAGTGTTTCACCTCAGACAAAAAGCTCAATCATATAACTCATCATAAATCATTTAATAACACGCCTAATCTTAGCCCGAATTCTAATATCAACCCTAGTTCTCGAAATAAATCAAATTTTAATAAAAGTAGTTATGATCCAATGTTTTGCAACTACTGTAAAAATATAGGTCATAGCGAATGTAGGAAACGTCAGTATAATAATGATAGGCGAAAACAATCTAGTAATCATATAAACACCGGCGAATCATTTCAACAACAACCACAAGCATCTTATTGTAATTCACCTTCTAATTCTAATTTAAATGCAAATTTTAAATCTCATTCAAAGGTAATTTCTAATTTTAATCTTCATTCAAATGTGGGTTCCGGTTTGAGTCCGAATATCGGTTCGAATTCTTCTTCTGCAGGTAATACTAATTCTAATTTTCATTCTAACACGAATAATAATGTCAAAACAAACACTGAAAATGACATTACTACAATAAAACCGCGTTGCGAGACAATAATTCAAATTAACGTCACTAACGCTGATATTGATGAGGGCGTGGTACCGGATATTGAGATTCTCGATGGAGTTTACCTTTGTCCCAGTATTGTTAAAGTAAAAGATTCTAGAGCAATAACATCAATATTAAACACAACGGAAAAATCGGTAATTATTAGGGAAATAAGTATAGTTTTAGACGAATTACCATCAATTTCTAAATCAGATTACAATATAACGTCCTCCTCGAATTCATCTAGTTCTGATAGGTTACAAACAATAAAAAATCTTCTTAGGACAGATCATTTAAATCAGGAAGAGCGTGATTCATTAACGGAAGTATGTTTTGAATTTAATGATATTTTTCACTTGAAGGGAGACGCGTTTACTTCGGCTGATGTTGTTTTACATGAAATTCCCACAACTTCTTCAAATCCCATTCACACAAAAACCTACAGATTCCCTGAGGCTCACAAAACCGAAGTCGAGAGTCAAATCACTAATAATCTCGACAAGGTAATAATCATTATTTCTTCCTCTCCCTGAAATTTTCCTGTGTGGGTCGTGCCAAAAAGCTCGACGCTTTCGGAAAGCGAAAATGGAGGGTAGTCATAGACTACAGGAAATTGAACGAAACTACCATTGGCGATGCTTATCCACTACCCAACATTTCCGATATACTAGATCAGTTGGGCCATTCAAAATATTTTTCCACAATAGATCTCACTTCGGGATACCACCAAATAAAAATGCATCCTAAGGACTCAGATAATATGGCCTGTACTGTTCCCTCAATTCAACCGAATGTCTTTCGGGTTAAAAAATACAACTGCCTCATTTCAGAGGCTAATGAATACAGTTCTTTCAGGTCTCCAGGGTATTCGCTGTTTCGTATACTTAGATTATATAGTGATTCATGCGGGCACTTTAGAAAATCACAATAAAAAACTAAAAGAGATACTTCAAAGATTGTCTAACTATAAATTAAAGATTCAGCCGGATTAGTACGAGTTCTTAAGGAAGGAAGTAATGTACTTAGGTCACTTAATCACAGAACATGGTGTCAAACCAGACCCCAAAAAGATTGAAAATGTAAAAAGTTATCCTATTCCAAATTCGTCGAGCGAGATTAAAGCATTTCTGAGCCTCGCTGGTTACTATAGTCGTTTTATTAAATATTTCAGCAAAATTGCACAACCAGTAACGAAATTGCTTAAGAAAAATGTACCGTTTGTTTGGTCAAGCCACCAACACAATTCTTTTAAATCTTTGAATGAAATTCTTTGCTAAGGACCTTTACTACAATACCCCTATTTCTCTAGCGAACTACGGATGCTAGTAACTTCGCGATAGGGTCGGTACCTTCACAGGGTTCTCCTTCTGCCAATTTGCCTGTGGAGTATGCTAGCAGGACCTTAAATAAAGTAGAATAAAATTATTGCTGTACGGAACGTGAACTTTTGGCCATAGTATGGAGTGTAAGACATTTCAGATCATATTTATACGAGTGCAAATTCACCATTATCACAGATCACAAACCCGTGGCTTTTCAATATCAACGACCGCGGTCTAGGTTAGTTAGATTGTGACTGCTTCTTGAAGAGTATGGTTATAATATTATGTATAAACCCGAAAAATTAAACACTAATGCAGATGCCTTAAGTAGAATTAAACAAGATGTTCACGAAAATAATGAAATTAAAAACATTAATATACATAAAGTCTCTGATAATAATAATAATAATGATACATACGCATACTTTTTGCAAAAATTACACAAAGTACAAAAAGTACTAAAATAAATTATGATAAATTAGTATAAACCAATGAGAATATATTATCACAAAATAGTAATGTTGCTGCTTTTATTTCCCAAGATTTAGAGTTGCATCAAGCAACTGCCTCATTTCAGAGGCTAATGAAT
>NW_020439070.1:158021-182491 GCF_000699045.2 Agrilus planipennis | reverse complement strand
CCTATATAGGGTGTCCCAGTTATAATAATTAATATTTATACCACAGATTCCTACGGACATTTGGAACATAAAATGTTATAACACTTTTGACTTTTGAAACAAAATAAAAAATTATAAAATTATAACAGTTTTGATGCCGGCCCTGCACAATCGCAAATTAATTACGATTGCCAGCTGATCGTAGAAAAATTCACCTTCAGTAGGTCGGAATCAGCTGCTTTTTGGGGTGATGTTATTGTTTATGTTTGGTATTAAGTTACGGATCAGCCGAAGAATATGCACTCGCGTTAAGGTCCATTAGATGACTGAATATGTTAGAAAACCAATTGAAAATCCCATGATGGTAAACAGAACTGGACCTAATGTAGCCCATGACGTCGAGTATTATGTTATTTTAAATAGAAAAGAAATAATAACGACTACGGAATAGTTAGAAGCGGTGCACAAACAACCCTGGCCACCTAACGTTTGGTAGAGGTTTGTAACATAACGTACTAGTGTACGAAAACAAATGTATGTGTTATGGTTGTAAAAGGTGAGACAAGATGCAGACCCTACTTTGACCAATCACATGTGTTAAACGTTAGTTTTGCCTGGCAGGCTCATTAACCCATACAAGAATGTGTCTAGAAGGACCAAGTTGGTTATTTTGTTATCATTAAATGTAAAAAGTAAACATTGATATATCTTCGTATAATTACATTGCTGGAAGTGACTCTAAAAAACACACATAATGTTGTAGTTTCTAACAGGTTGTTCAGTTCGCCTTGGATTGTTGTGGAATTTACTTGTTTAGTGTTAGTTTATTTATTTAGTGGTCATTTCATAGAAGACTATTACAATAAGGATAATTAGTAGTGTTATAGTGCATTCTAGTAGGGTTCTTATTCAACCGTCAGTTGGTGGTGAGTTACATTACCAATGCCTATCGTATAATTCTAAATGTTCCTGGTATCTGGGCCAAAATTCGCAGCAACTGGGTATGTCGCTGTCAGTGTTGCATTGAAGCAAATGGCGGACAATTTAAACATTTTTTATAAAAGGTACGCATTTCTTTTTCACTTTTACCTTTTTTTTACAAGGTGGAAGTGCATTCGGCTTCTTCCCGGTAGGTACTTGTTACATCCACACTAGATCAGCTGAGCGACGTTAGTCGCCTAGATCCAGGCCCGTAATGAAACAAATTGTACGTTCAAATTTACAAAGACGATTTGCGAGCTCAATTGTCACTGGATTGAAAAATTGTATAACACTTTTTTGTTGTATTTTGTGTTAGGAAGCCATGTTTTTTTTTTAATTATTATAAATGGGACAACCTGTATATGTATTTTGCCCATTTTTTGAAATTTTTAACTAAAGGTGGCGCGACAATCTACAAGTGGACAGCTACACTCTCATGTAAACCAGGACCCACTAAACGCATTTTGTGCATTGTAAAACAGGTAATGAAAACGGCAAGGACATTCTATGTGCTGTATGTCCATGCGCAGTTGACAAACTAATAGAAGCTTGTCTTTTGCATTGGACAAATTGCTATTTGATTGTCGTCGCTAAGCCAAAACAGTATTGTGCTGTCATTGTATTTATTTTTTATCAAAATATCCTGGAACAAAGGATGTAACTATTGATGGGGAGCATGTAGTTAGTGAAGTTGACCGTGGTACTAGAAAAAGAAAAAGAAATACTACAACAATGAAACGTAAAAGTGAACTCAGGTAAGCTAAATTTTTTTATAGATTTTGAGACTATTTTCTTTATTACTTGTTTAATACTGATTGTAACTGTTTTTTCCAGTTTTGTTAATATTAATGTTTTATTTTTTTCGAGGCATTCGGACCATTTTATGGTTGTTGAAAAACCAACTAGAAGTAGAAATCGAAAACCTCAAGTAAAATCTCATACCTTTACAATAAAATATCATGTTATTTTCAGTCTATTATTTTCTGCAAGGTACTATTCCTTTTATTGAAGGTTTGGAAGGATCAGGAAAAAATCAGTATTTGTCAAAAAATATTCTTAGCAATATTTAGTGTCAGTCAGAGACGCGTGAATACTGTTGCAGAGAAAATTCAATCTGGAAGGGGTATTATTGAGAACCGTGGGGGCGACGTTAAGAACATAAATAAACTTCAAAATGTCAAAAACTTTATCTCCGGTTTAAAAGGACACTGAAGCCACTACGGGCGTGCTAAATCTCGCCGAATTTATCTCTCATTGGAATATAATATTACATTGCTATGGAAACTCTACAACGAAGGTGCAGTTAAAAATTAAAAGTAAATTACAAGTACTTTACGTTTACATGAAGTACGGGCTAAACAGTTTCTCAAACTTATGAAGGCGAAGCCTGTACACAGTGTTTCGTATTGTTTTGACCTCTAACAAGTCCAAGTTTTACCGAAAGTACTCATCCAAGATGCATTTTATTCGCAGTAACTATCTTTCTATTGTTTTTGTATCACTGATATTAAAAAACCAGTATTCTGTACCTGGATGGAACATCAGGCTAGACAGGGATCTGCAGAAACAAGTTCCGCATTACACGATTTTCTAAATAACCATAAATTTGAGCCAGATATAAAAGAAATACGTTTATTCGTAGATGGTTGTGCTGGCCAAAATAAAAATGCACACATGATGCACTGCTTATGTTATGGCTGTGTCGAGACGCTCCAAAAACTATTAAATCTTTGGTGGTAATATTTCCAATACGAGAACATATTTGCCAGCAGATCGTGTTTTTGGACAAATTGAAAACGTAACACGCTCCTATAGTTCTATAAAATCGAAAGTTCGAAAGCTTGGTACGGACTGGATGGTTGTCGATATAAAAGTTATATTAAATTCTGTAAAGAAAATTGAAGGAATCAGTGCAGCTAAAAGGATTATTATTAAGCGATTGAGAAACAACCCCGATCATATTTTGCTTAAGACTGAGTTGTTTTATAGTAATAATGATCCGACAAAACAGTTTCAAACGTTATTAAAGCGTGGAAAGAAACTTAAAACTGTACAGTTACCTAACGTGACCCTTGAAAATCCAGTGAAGCCAAAAAAGCTTGAGAGTCTTTCAAAATTATTAATAGAACTTTTGGGAACAAATTGGGTCGATGATCCTGAGCTCACATGGTTACAGCCAATTATCTCAAGACAACCGTGGACAAAATGATGTTCAAAATGAGCAAGATAATGGAGAAGACAATCACAATGAATAAGGGGGCATTTTATGCGATTGCAATAATGATGAGGATAAGTTTTTCCCATAACATGTAACATGGTATTATACTGTTTTTATGTTTATTATCACATACCTGCTGTCCCACCAAAACCTAAAATAAATTTTTTATATCCAGTTATATTTGTTTAAGCATGACTACCAAATCAGACAAGTTGCTTCGTGTAGCCAACCAATAATATAATACCACTCAACATACTTCAACCAAATTTACACCTTACGAGCTTATATTCGGAATTAAATTAGAAACCGTCCAGTTTAACAAAACACTCAGAATTGAAATACACATACGAAGATTATATAGATGAGTTCAAATTAAAATTATAATAATCGAACCAACTTGCGCGTAAAAATTCAATTCACTCAAAAGAAATAAACAAAAATTACTACGATAAAAAATGTAAGGACGTTAAATTTAAAGTAGGAGATAAAGTTTACTTACTTAATGAACATGTAAAACCAGGTCACTCGAAAAAACTCACTTCAAATTATTCTGGTCCATATTCTATTACAAAACTAAATTCAGCTGTTAACACTACAATTCTAATACAAGGTAAAGAAGTACGAGTTCATAACAACAGGCTAAAGTTTGCATTTGTTGCAGCTCCTTAGGTTCGATAAAACCCGAAGAACTTTACAACGTTTCTAATTTGGCAATATCATCTGGTCTCTATTATGAAAATCTTGGTCATGCTAGTTTATTACAAAGTACATGGAATCTAGTTACGTATTTAGATTTGAGTTCCTTAGAAGGAAAGTTAAACTTAGTGGAATCGACCTTTCAGAAAACCAAGTACCTGTGCGGTGAGGGTGAACAGTCAAGTTTTGCTTCATGTAATAATTCCATACGAATACTCGCTCAAATTATTCCTACTATGAGAAGTAAAGAAAGCGATTTTAAACGTTTGGTAGGTCATAGTAGAGTTAAAAGGGCATGGATCAATGCTATAGGCACTATTTTTGAAACAATACTTGGTAGTCTCGATGAAAATGACGCTACTTATTTTAGTGATACTATTGATAATGTTAACAAGGGCGAAAGACAATTTGCACAATTGTTGAAAGAACAAACTCACGTAATACTAACTACTATTGTTAATTTTAATNGCACTGTTTTTAAAACTATATTTGGTACTCTCGATGAAAATGACGCTACTTATTTTAGTGATGCTATTGATAATGTTAATAAGGACGAAAAATAATTTGCACAATTGTTGAAAGAACAAACTCATGTAATACAGACTACTATTGTAAATTTTAATAGCACAATTACAAATTTAGATAAAAATTTTGAAATTTTCAATAAAAATCTTGCTGAAATTAAAAATTATACCACCACTACAAACTAATTAATATTTAATTTAGGATTTAAGCAGAAAGTTGAAAAACATTTGGCTTTTCTTATCCTTATTGCTGACGAACTAAGATCAGAGTATGATACCTTAATTAATTCTATATTGTTTGCAAAATCTAACTCCTTGCACCCCTTCATACTAACACCAGAACAATACAAGACAGAATTATCAAAAATCCTTCACGAGTTACCGCCTACAACGAGATTCCCTCTTCCATCCCTCTTCCATAATGCTTACCAATTGTTATCTCTTACTTCATTAAAGGTTTACTTTTCTAATAACAAATTAACTTTCATAATAAGAACTCCTTTGATTTCAACACAAATATTTACCTTATATAAATTAATCTCTTTGCCTGATTATAAAACTAACGACCATATAATATTCATTTTACCTAACAATAACTACAATGATGATACAATGATTTAATGATTTCAGAAAACGAGTTTCATTATGCGCTTTTTGACTAGCTCTTGTAAAACCTTTTGAACATATGTGTACATTAGACACACCTTTAAATTCGGTTTTGATGAATCCTACATGCGAAACAGAACTTCGAATAGCATCCCTAAAATTTACGATGTTCGCGCAAGTATATCAACGAAAGAAATCTGGCATAATCTTAATGAAGAAAATAAATGGATTTTTGTTTTACCAAAAAAAAAAACCGACGTTACTCTTAGCTGCCGAAATCATTCGCCTGTTGATATAAAATAAATGTAAACAATATTTATGTACTACCACTGGAGACTTCTAGTCTAGATAGAGAAAAACTGAATATAGCCAGTCACAAACTGGAACATATGGAACATATCGAAGAATTAGCAGACAAATTAGAAAACAAAACAATTTTTAATACTGAGTTATTATCAAGTTCTTATGTCGCATTCATAATTTGCTCATTTTTAAAAGTTTTAAGTTTGTATGTACTGTATAGATTATGTAAGTACTTTAGAAATAAGTGTAGAAATAGGACTCAGAAAAAAGAGGTAGTAATAAAATATGTAATTATTAAACTTTAAATATTTGTAAATCTAGCACAAAAACTAACAATGACATAAGATTAGAATTTAGTGAACAACCGCCAATAGAATTAAACGATAATACCGAAATTGTTTCAATTTCTCCCAGAGGGAATGTGGAATGTACCATCATGTTATGTACCCTCTGTATGTCAAGTTTTGAGATGTTAGCACAGATAATTGTGTATTTCATTTGTAATTATTATGTAGTTATTTCATAACCTATTTTAAATATTTCTGAAGAATGTTTCACGAAAATACACAAGTAATATTTATTACTGTCAGAAGATAATGTCATTATCAAAATGGTCTTTAATTAATTTGTAAACAACATCCGTTTAGTCCATTTCTCTTGTGAACAACAAATAATGATTTTTTCCTATAATTTTAATCACAAATCTACGTCATCAATCGACATTATAAAAGCCCTCGACCAGTTGTTGTAAGATAGCATTAGCATTAGTTATATGAAATATTATTCAGAAAATTCATTTTTGAATTTTTTACCCACTACACGCTACCTCAAATTAATGAGCGAAAATTGTTGCTGTTCAGAATAATATTTCATATTAAACTAATTCACTTCGAAAAAATGTCTAAATTGTATGTATGTTTAAGCATTAGTTATAGTTATAGATACAGTTTGACAGTCGATAATTCCATAATACAAAATCTATTCAGCAATCAATGATAAGCTTTGTGGTAAGTGTTCAATATAATATTAAAAAAAACGTCCAAGTGGTTTTCCTTCAAAATCTTTCATTACAGACCAGTGTTCCGGAATATTAAAAAGGTAACCTCTGGAGGCACTGTAGAGTGCATCTCGTGTTAACACCACAACGTAGGGGATGTAAGATGTATGCACAGAAAGTATCCCACTTAACGGGCAGTTGGTGACTGAAAAAAGTTACCGTGTTATCTTATCGCCTTTTGTTACTGCAAGCATCAACTGACTAAACACACATACCTATTCGTGACCTTTGCAACAGCAGATACGTAAACAAGACAATTGTACGTACTAATCAGTAGTAATCTGAACTCGTTAGCATTCAATTGGCAAAGTATTGCAACAAAATACAAAAATAGGTTGAATGTGAAAATATCAAACAAAAACCAATGTATTCACATGTAGTATATGTAGACTTAGTGGTCACATATGGACGGTGCAGTGGCAATATACTGGTGGCATCACGCTAATACGTGTCAACGTCGTCATCGACGGAGCAGTTGCGGCTTTTGGTCTAAGGCAGAGCCGGGCAAACCCTGCTCTTTTGCCTCCCGAGTGCTTCTCAGGTAGACGTTCGGAGCTCCTCATTGCTCCTGCGAGTAGGAGTACGAAAGAAGCATGATTCCATTTCTTTTTTCTCTCTTCCACTCCGCAAATCCCCATTCTTCCATGGGCAAGCGAAGCCCCTCTGGCACTTTATATGAGATATATTTCGTAATGAATGTGCGTTCGATTCCCACTGGAACTTTTTTTTTATTTTTAATATCTAATCTTAAACATTACAATATCTTGAAATCATTTTTTCGATTTAAATTTTACCCACTACAAACTACCTCATATTAATGAGGGAAAAATTGTTGCTGTTGTCACACCCCCACCGGGAATCGAACCTGGGACCTTTGGCTTTACGCACCAATGTTCTACCATATTAATCCACTGTTAGTAACTAGCAATGTCATAGAATTTCATATAATCTATTGCTATTTATATTTGTGGACATTACAAATTGTTTTTATTTATAACAATTTGTGGGAGAGATGTGCCTGCTTCAAGTTATTGCCACTTATGGTAAATATTACTGGAAAACAGTTCAATTGTATTTTACAACGCCAAGAAAGATTCTGGCTTCCCTCCCTCTGCCCCACAGGGGAACTTGTGTTCCCCCACATTGAGATGTACAGACTACATGACGACCAGAGCATTTTTCACAGCGAACCAGGCGTCCATTACAACTGCCTGTGATTGGACAAATTTATTATCCAAGGTTAACAGTATATTCTGCCCAGCCGTAATAGGCAAGAGTTTTTAATCTATTTTTAACTAACCAACAGTTCTCTGGGACGAAGTACGCAATGTCCCTTTGAACTTCAATGTACCACAACTAACATAAATAAATCTTTTTAACTAATTTAAATATATTTTCCTTATTTTTAAACACTTTTTCCTGATTCTGCAAAGTCACATAAAAGTCCAATTCTATCAAACTAGCCATTTTCAGCATGGCTACCCCCAAGAGCTCTGCACTCTTGGAGGGATTTTCCTTTGCGGACGCTATTGCCCTGGCGAATCCACGACCGAAGACATTGAGTCTTCATCCGCTGCTCCCCTTACCGACGCCATTTCTTCATACGCCAAAAGTCCCTTTAGCTGAAAATGCTTCGTGCCATGGACAGTCACGGCATTTCCGCCCGTAGGACAAATAATACTCAGGAATCAATTCGAGTCTAGCCCAACTCTATCGTCGATTTTCGTCGTCTATCCCCTGTCCTGGACAAATCCAATTCTCTATAAAACAGCTCCAGCAAGACTGTGACCTTCATGTCGTTATCTGTGGTGTCTGCGAAGACATCCCAACGGAGGACATCGAGTCCGAACTCAGCCACAAAGGCTTTATTATCAAAGGCATCCATCGTATGTCCAAAGATAACAAAATCTGGCCCCTTGTCTCCGTCGGTCTTGATAAGACCGCTACAAATTACAAGACAATTTTCGATTTTGGTCAACTCTGTGGTCTCAACATCTAAGTTGAGCCAAAAAAAGCTACGAAGGAAGTTCCCCAAAGCCACCGCTGTTATACAACCCTTTCATACAACTACTGCCACGCAGCCTGGGTCTGCGCTTTCGGTGGCCGTAACCATATAACTGCCGAGAGCAAAACCAAGGACAAGAAGGATGCCACTTCCACTTGTGCCAACTGTAAAGAGAACCACCGCGTCACCTACCGCGGCTGCCACAAGGTTCCCAAAAAGACCTCCCCTTCGCACCCCTAGAAAATCGTCACTCCTGTTGCTCCCCAAGGCGCACACACTACCACCCATCCTCCTGCTACCACCTTGGCAATGCCCCCCCAAAAATCTTACGCCATGGCAGTACGAACTGCCCCCCTCTCACCCCACCCAAAATCGCAACACTAGCACTTCTCCAGCTGTTCTTGCAATGTCAAGTTTGGAACAAAAACTTAAAAAAAACAACGTTATTGTCCGAACCATTGTCGCCAGCATTGTCGCCGCCCTACAACAAACCACCAATGTCTAAAACTGCCAACCCAGACAATCTTCGCATACTTACCTGGAATGCGCAAAGCATTAGAGGTAAATTGACTGAACTCGAGCACTTCCTCGAAGATAAGTCAATCGGTGTTGCTTGCATCACCGAAACTCCGAAAAAATCAAACTTTTCGTCCGAAACCTCTCATCCTACAGATCCCTTCTGTGAAAACCGCACGGCCGGCGGTGTCGCAATTCTTGTTAGGAATTCTTTAAAGCACAGGCCTATCTCATTGGCCACAAACTCGTTAGAAACATCGAAGTTTTGCTAACCTTTCGTCCTCTTAGGATTATCTCTCTCTACTCCCCCTCATCGGACAGGGACTTTTCTGAACTCCAACTTCTACTCCCCCCAGGCGTTACAACTATCGTCGCCGGCGATCTCAGCGCTAAACACGTCTCTTGGGGCTGTCAACAAACCAACAGCAAAGGCACCTCACAGTTGAAGCACCTCCTGACCCCAAGTTCTACCCTGCCCCCCACAATCAATTTCCTGACATTCTTGACATTTTCGTCACAAAAAATGTTACACTTTCCACCGATCCTATCGTCATTGACGAACTATGTTCGGACCACCTTCCAGTCCTAATTGAACTCGATTGCCAATCAACAACTACCCAAACCCAACCATGTCACTAGGTTGGCTATACCTCCGTTACACCCTCGAAACATCTTCATTCAAGTGCATTCTAATTCGCTTAATAGCGGAACTTGATGAAGTTGTGAATCTCCTTTCAAACAAGATTACCAGCGCTATCGAGCTCTCCACAACCTCCCGCCCCACGCCCACCAAAGATAGAACCCGCAGACATTCTTGGCCACTTTAAGAGGAAAAACAAGGCCCGAGGTCTGTGGAATTGTCACCGCCTCCCCGCAAAGCATGCAGAAGTAAACGCCCTTCAACGAGAACTAAACACTCGTCTCACTGAATCCCGCAGCGCTCAGTCAGAAACTCACCCCCGAAGCACTTGGAAAGCACTGACAAAACGGCTCCACCTATTCTTCGGACGAAGAAAAAGCTGCAATCTGCAGACTCTTTATGTCTCCAGTGCTCCCCACTACCCAGTCCAGCGGACCTCGCCGACTTTCACGAGCGTACCAAAGCCGTCTCCCAGAACTTCGATCCTCTAAATTCCGACTTCAGACACACGAAATCTCCCTAACTATCCGTTCTCTGAAAAAGAGGAAAGCCTCTGACGCTGACGAAATTCAAAACAGAGTCAAAGCACATAACCCCATTGTGCAACATCACAAACACCATCATGCGGCTCCACCACTTCCCTTTGGTCTGGAAAGAAGCCACTGTCATCTGTCTCCCCAAAAAGAGGAAACCCCTCAGCTCTCCCTCAAGCTACAGGCCCATCAGAGCCTGCTCAGTTCTTTGAGCAAAGTAGTTGAATCAATCCTTCTCGATCGACTCTTAGACCACGTGGAGAAAAACAACCTTCTCCCCGATCATCAACACGGCTTCCGCAGGCATCACGGCACCTGCCACTAACTTCTTCGCGTATCTGAATACATTTCCTGCAACCTTAACAAGCGGCGTCACACCTCCATTTTTCTTCTTGACGTCCAAAAGCTTTCGACCGAGTCTGGCACGAAGGCCTTATCTCAAAACTCATCGCTCTTAACATTCCACATTTTCTAGTTGTTGTTATCAGGTCCTTTCTTATAGACAGAAGCCTTCGGGTCCGCGTCGGATCTGTGTTCTCTGCCAGTAAACCCGTCACAGCCGGTGCCCACAAGGCTCCAAACTATCACTTATTCTATTTAACCTGTTCTGTGGGGACATGCCCTCCGACACTTCTATTTTGACAGCTTTCTACGCGGACGACATTGCCCTCTTAAACTCTTCCAAAACCATTCTCCAATGCACAGGGAGAATTAATAAGTTTTTGCCCCTGCTCCTAAACTGCTACTAAAAATGGAAATTTTCCATTAACCAGACCACGTAGGAAGCAATTTTCTTCACTTGTAGATCCCAAAAACCTCCCTCCATCTTAGTAAACAACTGTCCCACCAAGTGGAGCAACTCTGTCACCTACCTAGACATTATTTTCGACAGGACCCTAAACTGGCGGCTCCACATCGCATCTACGCGTAACAATGCAATGGGTGCATTCATAGCACTCAAGCCTTTCTTCCGAAATGACTCCATCTCCCAAAATACGAAAATCCGTGTGTTTAACGCAATAATCAGGAGAAGAAACCGAAAGCAACATATGGCGATTGCTGGGAGCACCAATTCACGGTCTGTCTCATCAACGATAAAGAGGTAATTTGTGTCCCATGTTCATTCGTCTTTTAATGCCGATTTCCCATTATACTTGCAGCTATACCGCGAAATCGCTGCTTATCAGGCTCAATATAACAATAAAATATCAGATACGACCATTTTAACCAATTCTCTCGCCGAGAACCAAATATCGTTCGACGTCGCGTATATGATAGAGAAACATAAAAAACCTTTTGAGGACGGCGAATTACATAAAGAGACGATTCGCGCGGCATTTAAAAGGACATTCGGCGACAAATATTTTGATTTTGTGGAAAGCATTCCCTTATCGCGGCGTACAATTACGCGCAGAATTGACGCAATAAGTAATGATCTACAGAGTCAATTAAAAAATGACGTCGACGCTTGTGTTTTTATTTTTCCATTCAACTAGACGAATCGACTGACGTCAGCGACACGGCACAGTTAATTGTTTTCATTCGCATGATTTTCCGCGACTTCTCCACTCGCGAGGAGTTATTATCGATGATTTCTTTAAAAGGTAGAACGACCGGGGTAATAAGTTTCAACGCGTTATTAGATAATATCGAGAAAAAAAAAACGGTTGCCATTTGAAAAATTAGTCACGGTAACCGTCGATGGCGCGGGAAATATGACGGGTCGTTTTAAAGGGTTGTGTGTGTGTTTTAAAAATGATGAAAGATTAAAGCACGTCATATTTTTACATTGTTTAATTCATCAACAGACGTTATGCATGAAAAGCCTGTCGATCTCAGAAGTCGAAAAGATTCGTTTCGCAAGCTTAATTCTAGGTTGTTGTTAGAATGAAAAACATTAGAAGACTTTGAAGTGTAGGTAACCTTAAAATGTATCTCCTTGTTAGCTTGTTTTCCACGCGAATTTTGGGACTTGTTTTTAATATGAAATCATAGGTCAAAGCAACGTTACTTTATATTATTAATTAATCTGGCGAAAACAATATTGGATAATAATCATAAAAGGAAATTAGCTTTAACACGTCTGGGGGTACAAAAATGTCGGGTAATGAAATAATTAAAAATTCAGTATCATCGACAAGAAAATAGCCACCCAGATAGCCCAATAGCCATCAGTAGAATATGGGAATGATTCTTATTGAAGTTCATCAAATGTAAATGTAGTTGGGAGTGATAATTTAAGAGTGAAATCGAAAGTAATGAAAATAGATTTAAATTTTTCAGAAAATAGTTCAGTACACCGTTATGCGTTGCCTCTATTACATTAACATAATTTAATTAAAACTAACAGTTCTAATAAATTAAAATTGAATAAATTCCATAACATTCACTTTTCTTTAATTATTAATTTAAGCATATTTAATTTAACTTTGTAAAATATCTTACAGTGTTCCACATTTGTTATAATTTTCAATTTAATGTACTTACATTAACAAATAATATACATGTNAAACGAGAAACTTTAAATATGGAAGATAACATTGCACTAAGAACAGTCATAACAATCTGTCAACGTAATCAATTTATCATCAAATCACATAACAAATCACAAATATTTGATCAACATAAACATAAGCAGTATCATTATTATTAATATTAATTATTAACTAGTTTTAGTGAAGTTATTTATTAATAAACATAAAAATACAGTTCGAGTTTTATTTCGAACAAAAGAAGTGGCACGGCAGTGCAAAAACGTAAAAAACAAAAATATATATAAAATATTGAGTGCATTTTCTATATAACATCGATTATTTACATCGGTTAAGATATTGTACATTAAAATCGTTGTAAAAACGACCGACAAGACATCAACATTTAGGTTATGAACAAGAAGATGAAATTTATGATTAAGTATTTATTGATTGAATTTATAACCCGCCGCGATAAGAAATCAAAAAAATTAATCGATTTAGTGCCATCATAGTGGGTAACGTAACGATAAAAACAAAAACAAGCATAAACTACAAGAAAATCAAAAAAAAGGAATTGATTAGAGCATTAAGTGGAAAGAAAGAAGAAACACCAAAAATAATAATTTATAAACCTGTAGAACCGAAAAGTCTTAAACAAAATTGCAAACTGCTGCAGCCAAGGATACCTTATTAAAATATCAAATAAATTCTTTTTCTCTACGAACGCTTTTTTTTACTCAACATACCTAACCTGTACATTCTTAAAATAAAATTTATTTTTTATCTTGTAGTTAGCTAAATTGTCATTGTTTATGCAAGCTAGAATCATAAGCTTACTGTTAGCGTTCTAAAGCGTTACCAACTAACCTTGTTCCATCCTTACTTAATTAGCTAGTTTGAAGCTAACGCTTACAAAATTACCTTAATGCAAGCTAATTTCATTGATCACTTTCTACCTGGGTATTGGATTTTTTAATCACCGACCTTATTTCCATAATAACAGCAATAAAAAATTCCGACGTATGCCCAGAAATATTTGTCACACGTCATGGCAGAAGTCAACGATATTCGGGTAAATAAACGATTGAAGGCGATATTTATAACCGCCGGAAATATTTGGGATATTATCGAAAAAGAGACAATTGACCCAACCCTATCAATGTTAAAGAAAAAATTAACCTCGTGTTTCGGTTCAACATACCTTTGTGATTTGACTTTCTCGAATATGACATTAATTAAATCTTTAAACTGAAATTCACTCGTGGACACGAATTTAGAAAATACCCTCCGAATCTCACTTTCGAATTAAACGACAGACACGGAATAATTAGCTGCCATAATCCATGTAAAACATTCCTACCAATAATAAAAAAATTAATCATGTAACATATTACTGATACCCAATGTTTTACCCTGTTCCGTCCTTTAACAATCCTACCTTTTTCCTTATCCCTCCCCCGATTGAAGAGACCTACCGCCTCCCCGTGGTTTCCATTGGACAATATATCGAGACATATATTGATTAAGAGTAGGCATATCCTTTCCACAATTATACACAAAAAAAATTCTAATGCCAATAATTATAAATAACAATAAATAATGTAATGTTTAAAATTACATATTCAAAAAAAAAATTCAAGTGGGAATCGAACCCACATGCATTGCGTACGTAGACAAGCACTATACCCCTAAGCCACAGCTCCATCATACGAGATTTGGACTTCGCTTACCCATGGAAGAGTGGGGGCTTGCTCACGGAATGGTAGGGAGAGACAATCTACATAAAATTAAACCGCTTCTAACAGAACTACAAGATAAGTTCGTGCAATGTCTCTTGTCATCTAAGAACGTAGCCATAGATAAATCAATGATTCGTCTCAAAGAAAGATCTTCAATGAAAGCGGATATTGTCTAAAATTTGATATATATACAGGAAGAAATGGTAACAGTGCTGAAAAAAAATTAGGTGCTCGAGTTGTCAAGGATTTATGTGAAGGCCTGGAACAGAAAGGACATAACGTTTTCTTTGATAACTATGTTAACAGTGTGAAGCTTATGGAAGACCTGAAACAAAAGGGAATATATGCCTGTGGAACTGCCACACGACAAAATATGCCAATTTTTGTAAATGACAAACAAATGAATCGTGGCGATTTCGATTATTATGTTAATGAAAGTGGTGTGCTTGCTATGAAGTGGAAATACAAGAGAAGTGTACGTTTGCTATCCAATTATCACAACTCTCAAGACACTGGACTTTAAACATGTCTTTAAATTTTAATCGATTATAATCGATACATGAATGCCGTAGATAAATTCGATCAAATGAAGTCCACATATGAAATCAATAGGAAGAGACACAAATGGTGGCATAGAAATTTTTTTTTATTTATTGGATCTTGTATCGTAAATGCATTTTGTATTTATAAATCAATCAATTTACCACCTATGACCATGAAAGACTTCAGACTTTCTATAATTGAAACACTTGTCCATATTCCTAAGAAAAGAAGCCGTTCAGCAATTCCAGTGACGATTAAAAAACATAAGTCTTTTGTCTCCAAGGAAGTAAGAACTCGTGATTCTGCCCATCAACCCATACTAGGCACCAGAAGAAGATGTGCTTTTTGTAGTATAAAGGTGAAGCAAATTCGAACAAATTGGCAGTGTATAGAATGCAATGTACCGTTATGTCTTTCGAAGTCAAAGAATTGTTTCGAACTATTTCACCAATAATGTTATGTACCTAATATATGCGGTGGTTCAACAATGGTACCACCTTTATATTTGTTCCATAAACCTTTTTTTAAAAATATTTTCATTTTTCTGAATACTAAAAATAATATTAAACTATCTTTAGTACCGATTTTTTATAAATCATGTTTTTTTAAATCCCTGCCCACATTTACTAAAATTTATGGTGCAACCGCTGCTCCTGAAACACGTCAGTTCAGAAGTTTGATTAGTAAAATCATTGTGAAATTTTTCATTGTTATAAATGAGAATACACCTGATCATATTTTCTGAGTATATATACATTCCACCAAGATACGTGGCGATAACTTAAATAATTTGTTATACGTATTTTTTTTTAAAANTTTTGCGCGATTTTAGTTTTATTGTAAAATTAGCATTTATTACCGATTTGATGGGCTTCATATCATTATGTTTTTTTTTCACAGAATTTAATACACGCGAGTAGTAAAACAATGGCGCTTCTGGGACTCAGGGCTGTCGATCGAGTTCTGACCATCCTCAGTTCATCAGCGCTTTTGGAGGTCATTCTTCAGCTGAAGAGGGTCATTCTTCGGCTGAAGAAGGTTATTTTTTGGCTGTGATGGCCAATATGTCGGTTCACCGGTTGATAACGGGTTACAATTAGTCTGTTGCATGGCTGTATAGAGCTGTCTCCCTTTTGGATTGGGTGTTTCCAATCTAGAGCCCCACCACGGGTGCTTGGCATTAAAATTACCCAGAAAGCGTCTACCCAATTTGTTAAAAAACTCTGTGAACCGATCACAAGCTGTATTAAATCTAGGAGGACAGTATACTGCACTCACAAAGAATGGACCTGTTGAATCTTCGATCACGATACTAGTGGCTTGCAGATGTTTCACTGATCTTTACCGTCTCGTAGTGGGCAATACTTTTCCTAATAATTACGGCTGTACATCCATGTGCCTTACCATCTGGGTGATTCGTGCAATATGTGATGTAATCTGGTATCTTGAAGTAATTTTTAGCTGTAAAATGCGTTTTTGAGACAAGTAGCACGTCTACGTTGTGTTGAACAAGGAAATATTTAACCTATAAAACTCGTTAGGCGAGTGCTTTTGCGTTCCAAACAATGATCTTTAGATTTGAATTATGCATTTATTTTATTTATTAAACACGTTAGCAGGTTTAGCATTGTATCCATTCTAGTAAGCAGCTGAGCCATTATTGTCTCAAGTTTATTATTGATGTTTTGTTGCTTGTTTACTAATTCCTCACTATTGTTGATGCCTGGATTATTGTTATTGTTTACTTCAGGGTGACCCGGATTAGTTTTTGGTCCGTTGTTTTGATTAGTTATATTTGTTGCCTGCGCAAAAGACACTCCCGTCCGGACAAAACCGCCAAGGGCACTCAGTTCCGGTGATAAGTTACCGACTGGCCCCTCTTTCTCAGGGCAGGAAACAATTTTCTTTCTAGCTCCTTTCGGGCCTCGCAGCCCTTATAACTGACAGGGTGGTTTCCCTTGCAGTTGACGCATTTAACCGCTTCGGTTTTTCCCTTAATAGAGATTCGCTGGTTAGGTGACCTACCGAGCATTGTCACAAACCGGGCTAGTATAACAATAATTTTTGGTATGTCCATAACTCTGGTACCTCAGGCACTGAGAAATGTCCCTCTTTCTATGTGGCGCCTCAAAACTAACTAAAGAGCTCATCAGTCTGTTGATGTTAAAAATTTGTTTGTTGTTTTCTGCAACTGCGAGTTCAACAAAAAACAAGGGAAGAGATTTCGACACACAATGTCTGACATTTGAAATTTTTATCACTTTGTGATTATAGGCCTCAATTTCAACTTGGAGTTCTTGTATGTCAGTAGAAGGGTGTATACCTTTCAAAACAGTCAAATAACCTCTATCCTGTTTGGGTTGAAAAGTGTAGAAGTAGGTCTTTCTCTTTTTAAGCTCCAGGGTGGTGTCGTAACTCTGTGCTCTCAGCTTCTGGTCTATGTACTTAACGATCGCATTGTGGCGATCGATTCTTGGTTCATGAGTCCTATAGCATCGCTGGAGAACGTGATTTAGTGTCTCCTGATTATCACAGCCGGATCTGCACGTTCGGCCTTTCAAGGGTCTTCCGCGAACCGTACGGCTGCGGGATGGCAGAGCGTTGATCCTTAAACGGACTGAATTGACGAAGTCTCGGCCGGATAACAGGAGGGTTGGTTCTCGAACCCAACGCTGGGCCTCGGGGCATTTATATGCCTCTCGAAGACCGGCACCGTCTACGGAGCGATGTAGCTTGCCTCTCCACATCGATGTCGAAGAGGGTCTTCATTTGTTTGCCATTGATGTTAAGGCGTTTCTCCGCGGCATCGAGTTCGGTTGCAAGGATGGTATTTGCAACTGTTACGTTTTCTAGCGATGGAAGATTGAGACCCATGAGCAGGGAGCAGTCCACCTCATGGAAGGGACACCTAGACCACCATCCGAAACGTCGGCATGGACGTAGGCATTGGGGATATCATGGGAGAGATTTAACCATCTGCGAACGGCTGCTCGGATTAATCGATCGGTTTTCTTGAGACAGCCTAGTTGGATGCGACCGAGGGTGGTAGAGGCGCGGCAGAAGCACAGTACGAAGCGAATGCAAACGTTGCTGTGGCTTCAGCGGCGTCCTCGTCTGTCGCAATAGCGCAGGTTTAATCTCCTCATGAGCGCGGAATAGTGCACGTCCGTCGCTCGTAAATGTGACACCCAAATACCTCCACTCCTCTCCTCGTGTAAGACAGGGTATCTTATTTCTGTCAACTGAAAAAGTCCTCATCTCCAATACGTTCACCTTCTGCTTCGGCTGGCCTTTGATGGATATGGTTTTGCACTTAGCCGCATTTAAGTTCAAGCCAACGGATCTAAGGTAAGTATTTGTAGAATCTAAAAGATTCTGCAAACCGTTGGGTGTGGACGCAGTTAGAAGAAGATCGTCCGCAAAGGCTAGTGCATTTATTTTTGCCGAGTCGATTTCAGAACCGATATGAGCAGGATGGGAAGGAGACGGTCAATGACGATGTTGAATATCAGTGACGACAGTGGATCACCCTGTCTGACACCACGATTTGGGATGATGGGCCGGGATGTCCATTCCGGTGTTACTATAGTGTCGGAGAGCACCTGGGAGATGGTTTGATGGGAGACTGAGTCGAAAGCCTTACTTACGTCAAGGATGGCGACGTAACAAGATCTATATCGCTCTTTATTAGACCTTAAGGGCATGTTGACGGTTGTCGTGTTATCGGCGCAACCGTCGACAGGGCGGAAGGCTCGCTGTCTCTCATCGAATACGAAGGTGGTGAGTATTCTTCTAGCTAGAATGGAATGGACCTGTCGACACAATACAGATGGGATTGAAATGGGGCGGAAATCGCCGGGTTCCATTGCTCCTGATCTCTTCGCCAAAAATATGGTCCGGGAGTCTCTGTGGGCGACGGGTAATTTGCCACACCATAGAATTAAATTCAATATGGTGATGAGGATGGAGGGTGGCAGGACTCCAGATGGATTTTAGGTCCTAGCCTAGATCTTGTGTCGGTGGACTGACTTGGCTGTGGGACTCAAACGTTTCACGCCAAAAAGGTTCCATCACCTGGCGAGGTGGGAATGTATAGTCGACAGGTCCATCCAAAATTGATTTGATACATCTCCCCTGGTGCTTTCTCCAATTAGCTTGGGTACTAGCGTATTCTAGGCACCGCTGTTTTCGTCGAGTGAGGGGCTTCTCCGATTCATCCGCCATAGGGCGTTGTTTGGCGGGACGAGGCGTCGGCAATATGTCCTTGAGATAGGAGGACAACCGAACAAAGGTGTCCTCCTTGCCGATCGCTTTGGCTTGTCGGACAATGTCCAACAGCTCATGAGGCCGGAAAGAGTCTCCTCTGGGATGGAAGTTGGCCATTATGTAATCAATAAAGTCACTCTCACTCTCAGGGATCAGCGGTGCTTCGATTCCGCTAGTAGAGGGTTTCGGATCAGCGTAGTTCTGCCTGAGTTGAACCCTTGCGGTTGGTTTTGGGCTCAATCTTGTAGTTTTTGGACGGGCGGGGGGGACGATTGGTTGTGGTCGCACAGCTGGTTCGTTCAAGAAGGCTGTCATGGCGTCTTTATAAGGCTGTTTTTGGCGCGCCTTCTTGATCGCGTCTAATGTCCTATTGGGGAAGTGTTTAACGAGTTCTTGGTTTATAAACCGTACTTCGCCCAGTCTTAAAAGTTCTGCTTCTTTGTGCGCCAACATCTTCACCTCTTCGTCCGTCCATCTTGCCCTTACATCGACCCGAAGCTGTTGAGCGTCTAGTTGGGCTGGATGTATTGCACGCATGTGGACTCCCAAGCCGGTCTTTGTTGAAAAGGATGCGCCGCACTGAGTACAGGTATGTGGAAGGGGGGTTGTTGTTGGTCGCCCGAGCCAAAGGGCCCGGGCTTAGAGTTCATCCGAGGCTTATTTTTATTGTTAGGGCCAACAACTGACGGCAGGGGGGGTGGCAACCCACCCCGCCCATTAGCCACCACACTCTTAGCCAGACAAGTCTGTTGCCCCGGCCCTTTGAACATAAGATTAGACAAAAATTAGCTCAAGCTAAAAAACTTGATATTGATATTGTATTAGTTTGGATACCTTCGCATAAGGGAATAATAGGGAATGAAACTGTTGACAAAATTGCAAAAGACTGCAAAGAATGGCAGACTGCATCCGGATCCCATTCCAGTTTCAGATTTATATCAACAATTTAAAGAAAAATGCAAAAAAGATAAGGAAAATCAGTTAAAAAATATGGCTCTTGTAAAAGGTAAAATGTACTTTGATTTATTCTATTCGAATTCGGTTAAACCTTGGTTTGAAAAATTCGATCTTCCAAGAAAAGCAATTGTTTCTAATAATAGGATCCGGTGTAATCACTNAAAATATACTTTGATTTATTCTATTCGAATTCGGTTAAACCTTGGTTTGAAAAATTCGATCTTCCAAGAAAAGCAATTGTTTCTAATAATAGGATCCGGTGTAATCACTCTTCTTTGAACAGTAGCCTATATCGACAACAAATAATTTCTTCGGATTTATACAAATGTGGGGAGTTTCAAGACTCGATGGAACATATTTTTTGGAATTGTAGACTTTTTGATGTAGAAAGAAGTGAATTATTGAAAGAATTGAGAAAAGCAGGACAAAATGGTCCTTATTCTTGTATTCCTATGTTAGCTGCCAATGATAAAAAAATTATTCCAATTATTGCTAAGTTTATCATGAATATCAAATGTAATATATTGTGGCGACCACGAGCGTGATTGTGTGCGATCGGGCATACGTGTGTGTGAGCGGCTTATCGATTCGCCGACTAGCCGCGGGCGCTTTTTTTCATGTGCGCCGTAACTGTAAACGTGTGTGTCGTACCTGCGTTGCGGGAAAGCAATTAAACCGTTCAAAGAAAACGAGACTTCTCTGGAAGACTGAAGAACGTTCCCGAAAGGAGGCAAGGGAGTATAAAAAGGAAGAGACGATCGCCGAAGTAGAGTAGAAATAAATTGACCGTTGCAGAGGTGAATCAAGAGATAAATTGAAAGTGATAGAAGTGAAATAAATAGAACAGTGAATAGTAACAGTAGTGTAAATAAATAGAATAATTACCGAAGTTTAGTAATAATTTAATAGTGTTTTTAAGTTCTTTAATAATTAGTGTATATAAATAGTTTTTGTCGTTATTAGTCTTAATTTTGTTAAACCCACGAACATTACAACTGGTGTCAGGTGTGGGGTTGAGTAAAAGACATTACAATGGCAAAGAAGTTATACGAATTAAAAGTAGCCGAGCTAAGAAGAGAATTGGAAGAACGGGATGAAGCGACAAGCGGTAACAAAGCGGAACTTCAGTGGCGGCTCGCAGAGGCGTTTTGGAAAGGGATGGCCATGATCCTGAAACGTTCCTCTTCGAAGACGAATTGTCGCAAATGATGAAAAGTTTAGAAAAAAGTTTGGAATATAAATTGGAAGAAAACAGTAAAAGTTTGGAGAATAAATTGGAAGAAAATAGTAAAAACTTGTAACGTGAATTGGAAGAAAACAATAAAAGTTTGGAAAATAAATTGGAAGAAAACAGTAAAAGTTTGAAACGTGAATTGGAAGAAAAATTTAATAAGAATATTCAAGAAACAGAAGAGAAGATAAAAGTGCTGGAAGAATTAATCTTTAATGGAAAGACAAAACCAATCGAAGGGGATGTTCGCGTATCTAGTACACTCAACGAAGCCAGCCAAATCAGCCAAGGAAGCGGTATAGAGTCCAGAATACCAGCAAAACCACCAACGTTTGACGGAAAGTCCTGGTGGACCACATCCCACAAGCAATTCGAGGCGGCTGCTAAGGCGAATAACTGGGCGCCTGAAGAAAAAGCCACTGCGTTGACCGTTGCGCTTCGTGGAGATGCATGTGACATTTTGAACACCCTTTCCCCGGAAGAGTTGGCGGATTATGAACGGTTGGTAAAACGGTTGGAGTTGCGCTACAGCGAGGCTCATTTAACAGCGGTGTATCACATCCAACTAAAAACCCGTCAGCAGAAACCAACGGAATCCCTACAAGAATTCGAGGCCGATATTGCGAGACTGTTCCGACTGGCCTATCCTAATACTCCAGAAGAATTAATGGAAAGGTTGGCAGTGGAGGCATTTACTGATGGACTTCGGGACAGTGACACCCAACAACGAATACGCCTTGACCGACCTAAGACGCTAGCTGATGCATTGGCTCGTGCATTGGAGTACGAAACTATTAAACAGGGAAGGGCTCGGCTACTGCGTGAAGAAACGGATTCGTCAGAATCTCTAGAAGAAACCGTCTACTGAATCATCTCCAAGTTCGATAAAGAAACACGAAGGCTAAGATGTTGGAATTGCGGCAAACTAGGTCACACGAGGAGGCAGTGTAAGAAAAGTACTCCTTTCCCAAGTACCCGACGTCAAACCGACTGCAGACAGTATGATCGAAGGGAAAAGAACGAAGAGGCAATTCGACGCGTCACGGTAATCGATGAC
Source organism: Agrilus planipennis (assembly GCF_000699045.2). Classification (NCBI taxonomy): domain Eukaryota; kingdom Metazoa; phylum Arthropoda; class Insecta; order Coleoptera; family Buprestidae; genus Agrilus; species Agrilus planipennis. The sequence continues at coordinate 160,166 of NW_020439070.1, read as the reverse complement.
GAATGGTTACCTGACAATATAAAACACGACCAAGAAAACGACCCGGACTTGAAGAAGATAATGGAATGGAAAAAAGACGGAAAACGGCCAACGTGGCAGCAAGTCTCTTCCTGTACCCAAGTACTAAAATCGTTATGGGCTCAGTGGGATTTAATGGTATTGGAGGATGGCATTCTGAAGTGTGTTGTTGAAAGTCCAAATGGAGAAGAAGATAGGAAGCAACTGGTTATTCCTCGAAACAAGGTTAGAGAGGTGTTGCAGTATCTTCATGATGGATCATCTGGTGGCCATCTTGGAGTGAATAAGACGCTTGGGAAAGTTTGAAAGCGATTTTATTGGGTGAACTGTAAGGAATATGTCAAGGATTGGTGTAAGAAGTGTACCACCTGTGCTGCGAGTAATGGACCACAGAAAAGGGCAAGGGCGCCAATTCGTCAATACAAAGTCGGTGGGCCCTTCGAACGAATCGCAATCGATGTGGCGGGTCCATTTCCAGAGTTCGAGAAAGGTAACAAGTACATCGTGGTCGTTATGGACTATTTTACCAAGTGGGTTGAAGCCTATGCCCTTCCGAACCAAGAGTTGGAAACCATAGTTGAGGAGCTGGTGAAAGAGTTGATCAGTCGTTTTGGGGTGCCCTTGGAGTTGCACTCAGACCAAGGTAGGAATTTCGAATCGGCTATATTCCGTGGAATATGCGAGCTCCTACGAATAAAGAAAACTCGAACCACTCCACTCCATCCACAATCGGACGGCATGGTTGAACGAATGAACCGGACCTTGCCTTTATTCTTAATGGCATACCGTTCATCTGTCCACGAAACGACTGGCCAAACACCTGCCAGTGTCCTTTTTGGCAAGGAGTTACGACTACCTTGTGACCTCAAATTCGGCTGTAAACCAGGAGATGACTTGGCTGGAGAAGATTATGTTGCCAACCTCCGAAGAAAACTTAACGATATCCACGAGTCGGTTCGTCTGCATGCGCAGATTGCTAGTGACAGGATTAAAGAAAATTACGACATCAAGGCTACAGCAGGTGGTTACCAAACTGGAGATCTTGTTTGGTTGTATAATCCTCGTCGTCGCCGTGGACTATCGCCTAAGTTTCAACAGAACTGGGAAGGACCCTATGAGATGGTGAAGAGGATTAACAAGGTGATCTACCGAATTAAGAATACTCCAAATGGGAAGCCAAAGGTAGTCCATTTTAATCGCTTGGCTCCATTCGCCGGTGCAAATGAAGAGGAGGCGTGGGCCAGATTATTAAGAACTACTCCTTCCGAGCCTACATTCGAAGAGTTTATGAAGGAAGGCCCCCATGTTAACAGGAAATTTGGAGTGACGCAAGAAATCCGACGAGACTTCCTTGGTATATCCAAGGAATATTCTCCGGCCCATTGCGTTTCAAAGGATCTCAGAATGAGCCGTGGTATCGCGTCCGAGTTCAAACGCAAATTTGGCGGTTTGGAAAATCTTGAAGACCAAGTACAGAAGGGAAAAACACTGTTGTGCTTGCCTGAAGGTCGACGCAATATCTATTACCTGGTAACTAAAGGAAGATGCTCTGTTAACCCCACTTATAGAGACCTTTGGGACGCAGTAATAGAACTCCGCAGACATCTTCTGGAGAATAACCTACAGAAGCTGGCGATTCCGAAGCTTGGCTGTGGACTGGATAATCTAGATTGGAGGATCGTACGGAACATGATCGAAGTCCTGTTGCGCCGTACTGGGATAGACATTTTGGTGTGCAGTAATGACCCGAATCGGACCAATCATGAGAAGACCGTGGACTGTTCCTTCTTTTGCCGGAGTGGATGTCGTGAAGGCGATAATTGCAGATTCCGGCATGATGAAAGTAAAAATGTTTCGTGACGAAACATCCTTAAGGAGGGGGCAGTGTAGCGACCGCGAGCGTGATTGTGTGCGATCGGGCATACGTGTGTGTGAGCGGCTTATCGATTCGCCGACTAGCCGCGGGGGCTTTTCTTCATGTGCGCCGTATCTGTAAACGTGTGTGTCGTACCTGCGTTCCGGGAAAGCAATTAAACCGTTCAAAGAAAACGAGACTTCTCTGCAAGGCTGAAGAACGTTCCCGAAAGGAGGCAAGGGAGTATAAAAAGGAAGAGACGATCGCCGAAG
>NW_020439070.1:154762-157788 GCF_000699045.2 Agrilus planipennis | reverse complement strand
AATTATCTTGATAAAAAAATTGTATGAAGTTTAGTTTGTAAGACAGATATTGTAAAAGTTCTTATTGTATTTTGAAATTTGTATTTTTGTACTTCGCGCTTTAGAACTTAAGTTCAATTCATATGTACAAAGATGGCTACTGATGTAAAACCATGAAGACCAATAAATACATTATCCTATCCACGGTAACGAATTAAATCTGCTTATCGAAAATGGGGATTTCATTAATGATGGAGGTGATAAAGAAAATATAAATGTAAGGCAAGAGTTAAGAAACAACTATATTAATAATCTACGCTAATTTATATTGTAAATACAGAAATTAATAAAACTTCCAACAATTATACACTACTTTTATTTAATAAAGTTAATTATGCTTTTTTAATTTCTATATCTAACAAGAGTGATCGTTTTTGTAAATCATTCAGCTCCTGCTTATGGTTTTGTTGTCGTAGTAGGTGCTGCTTTTCTAATTCGCAAACATTAAGTCGTTGCTGCAAAAGCTTTGCATATTTATCAGAAACGCCCGAAGATGTTGGAAGCCCCGCCACTACCCTACAAGTACAAATATTAGCATTTCAGATATAGAAGTTACTATCACATTTATATTTGCATTGTAGAGGCTTCTGCTTACTAGCGTTTGTAGTAATGCAGCACTGCTCTGGCAAGCAGTACCTACTATTGATCTGAAACAAATGATTTGTAATAACGAACTATATTCGTAATTTCTAAAAAAGAAGTACTTATTGTACAGGTACCAGGATTCCACTGTCAGTTGCACCTGTGTATACTGGCGTATAATAATTTTCAGGGTTCTAACATACACAACACGTACAAAACCGTTACCAAAATATTATAGAATAATGCAAATTTTTTGCAAAAGCAATGAACTTCCAAAACTTTCCACTATTGTATCAGTTGAAATGATATTTATAAATGACGAGAGAAAAATTACCAAGTATACTTATAAGTCTCAGCAATGACTTCTACAGAATTATCTGTCATAAATTCCTTTAACAATGGCGTTTTTGGCGTTGTCTGCATAATAAAGGGACAGATTAAATATACTGTATATTTTAATTTGCCGAAAAGAAGTTAATTCATTCCGCCGAAACGAAAACCAAATCTTCCTTTTATTTATTTTTAATTAAAATAAAACCACAATTCTACAATGGCTGAAAACGAACCTCAACCGTTATCCCAACGCCCAAACCAAGCACAGGCTGGAGAACGTAAGATGTACCGGGGAAAACCCGAAAACCAACGCGACCCGAACGCCGAACATCCGCTTTTTTCAAGACCGCAATCAAGAAAACCAGAGCCTAAAGAGACTGTCTAATCAGAGCTTCCACCTCCGACCTACAAACAACAAAATGTAGCGAGAACTGTTCCGACAGCAAACCCTACAGATGCATCGTTGTTTGTTATCGGCCTCTCTGTCAGAGAGACGGTCCAAATGCAGATATTCACATTATCTGCCCCTGCACTGGTTGAGATAGCCGTGCAGAGCTGTAACGAACTACTCACGGACAACCCATCCTTGAGTAAAGCTTTGTTATCTGCATACTTATCCTATTATGCGACTGCCACACTATGGATTCGCATAATAACACTCAAGAAAAAGAATTCCCAACCCTTATCTGTAGCGGAGCAGAATCTGCTCATGATGATGCAGTCCACCTATTTAATCATACCAGAGCCGATCTTGCTATAGCTCAGAGCCATCCTAAACATCACCACTGGTATAAAGCAACACCTGTACAAAGAGTTTCTCCCCATGCCGGAAGAGATCATCCAAAACCTGGGTGGCTTCTACGGCCCATTGCTTCCACCGGCCAACCACGCAGCCGACAACGCCAGACACAATCTCCACGAGGATATCCCATGCTTAGACATCCTAGCATACGTAATTCAACAAGCTGTGTCACAGCTACTCCCTGGCTCATACAACTCGACAGTTACCTAGGAAGGCCAGCAACCAAACTAGATTTTCGTCCCCAAGGCCATCGCCGATCCGAGGCAAAGAACCTCACCTTAACTAATGGTATCACAGATGCCAACTTCGATGCCTACTCACACAACCTCGCATTTAACCTCAACATTTGCATGTCTGTGTCCAATGTTTCAAGATTTCCAATGTAGTGTTTTCTATATTGACAGAGATTGGAGCACAATCTCAGATCATTATTGAAAATCTAGTTCTAGATGATCCCACCATCGGACTAAGAAGGGAAATCCAACCCACATGTCAGATAAAATAAACCGAGACAAGTCCCTGAAAGAGGGCAGCAGCTCTTTCAGTATTCAGGGTGGCAGAGATCACGAGGATTGGTTTGGCACTCTGATGCACAATACTGTGATGTGGAAGGCAACTGGAAACCACCACATTATGATCCCGAGAAGAACGTGTCACACAATTAAGTGAAGGCGTCCTCTAGGGTAAAGCACTCCGGACGTAAACTAGTACCCCATTCGGATGTCCGGGCCGGGACTACCTCGGGGGATGTCATCAATAAGTGCAATAGGGGTAGGTGCAATATTTCACGAGTCGGAGCGTGGAATGTTAGGACAATGAAGCAAGTAGGGGAATTAAAATATTTAAAAGTAGAGATGGATAGATTAGAATTTGATATAGCAGGTATTAGTGAAGTCCGTTGGCCCGAAGCTGGAGAGTTCTGCAGTGGAGACTTTAGATTAATACATACAGGATGGGTTGAAGGTAATTCGGGGGTAGGAATTGTAATGCGTAGGAAATTAGGGCAGAGTGTAGAAAGTTAGTTACAAAAGAATGAAAGGATAGTTATGGTTAAATTAAACTCGAAGCTGGTAAAAACGTAATTAGTGCAGGTCTACATGCCTACATCATCTTAAAGTAATGAAAACGTAGAAGCGGTTTATGCAGATATATAAGACGTGTTAAGTTTAGTGAAAGGACAGGAAATCCTAATAGGTGTAAAAGTTGTAATGTGAGTGCAATAGCAGGTTCTCTTGCATTGGGCAATAGAAACGCTAGGATATATATATAT
>NW_020439070.1:152972-153511 GCF_000699045.2 Agrilus planipennis | reverse complement strand
TTAGGTACTTGGCACTTAATCGAGTTACAAAAAAATATCTATATCCGTAAATTTTCCGTGTCTTTTGTAGTCATAAATAATGGGTAAACTGAAACCTAAAGTCGTTTATTACCGACAAAGTGTAAAGAATAAAATGAGAAGTTATTCCTATAAACATTATCATTAAACATTATTAATTTATAAAAAATAAATTATTAAAAGTCATTGCTGTTTATTTTTCTCTAGGACTACTCTTCAGTTTGTAATTAATCGATAGTATTCAATTTGTGTCTATAACTTACCAAACTAAACTTATCTAATGATAAGTAATATATATATTTATCCACCAAATCTATAAACATTATCATTAAACATTATTAATTTATAAAAAATAAATTATTAAAAGTCAGTGCTGTTTATTTTTCTCTAGGACTACTCTTCAGTTTGTAATTAGTCGATAGTATTCAATTTGTGTCTATAACTTACCAAACTAAAGTTATCTAATGATAAGTAATATATATATTTATCCACCAAATCACCGAAGTTTATGACGTCAAATT
>NW_020439070.1:144103-152776 GCF_000699045.2 Agrilus planipennis | reverse complement strand
TATATTATCATTATATATATATCTAATGAGAAAAAACTGACAAGAGTGTGTTTACTCAAAATTTTATACACCACTGTATGTCCGTTCCATTCATTGTTTATACATGTAGTAGATGGTGGTTATTTACTATATCTAGTAATTTCGAAAATTAACTAGCCGATAGATAAGATTTTGAATAAATATACAAATTATGCACAGAACAATTTCACTAAGAATATTATGATTATATTTGATGCAAAATATGCAGAAAGTCTCCGACGACAGAAGAATTGCATTCGCCGTGAAGTTAAATGTGATCACAATACTAAAATAAGTTTGAAGCCCAAAGAATTTTTGTCAAAGGAAAACATGAAAGCAGTATAATTAGACTATTGATCAGTAAATTAAATGAACATGGATTTTGTACCGAACAAACTAACGAAGATGCCGATGTTTTAATAATTCAAAGTGCAGTGGAAGCTGCTACAAAAAAATTACAATAAAGTAATTATCGTAGGTAATGCCACAGACTCATTAGTGATATTTGCACATTTCGTAGCTAATTTTTGCAATAGTTTTTAAAAAAAATTCGAGGGGTCGAACGAAACAAACTCAATATTTTACAAGCAATAGTTTCAAATATACACAGTTACGGGAAATAATACCATTTTTATATGCTTTTAGTGGATGTGACACTACTTCTTCTTTTTTTAATAAAGGGAAAAATTCAATTATAAGATGTTTGCCGTCAGATACCTTANTACTTTTTTTTAAGAAAATGTATGTCGTTAACATTGACGCATGCATGTTTACATGAGATCCTCTCTGTCAGAAAGCAAACGGAGAATGATATACGCATGTGTACTTATGATGGGATTGATAAAACTTGCGAAATAAAGCGACTAGTTGCGAATAATTCCGACAATATCTCCGCCTTCTTCTTCAGATTCCCCTTACCCTGCGTACCTCTGAGAAACTTTCGTTGTGCTACTGAATACCCTTAAGGAATGGACGAGCCTTTAATTTGGCGCATACTAAATTTAGGACAAATTTTTTATTAAAATCAACTCACTGGCATCACAAAATCCGTGAAGTTGTATATCTACACAATTCCATAATTCTTGAATGATTAGTTTTGCTACAATAATAACAGGTCCTATAATTCCAAGCGGATCAAATAACTGGGAAACTGGTGACAATATACTACGTTTAGTCAGGCGAGCTATATGATTTACGTAATAACTAAATTCATCTTTTACTGGACTCCAACGAGCACCTAACACTTTTTTAATTTCAGATTCCCACGGAAATTTAACTAAATTTTTGTTTTGCGTTTCATTTTTTGTAATTAATTCTGGACAATTTGATGCCCATTTATGCAGTTCAAAACCTCCGCATTTTAAAAGTTCTGGTACTTGTCTTTTTAATATTTTTGCATCTTTCCATAGGACGCTGATGCTGTTCCCTGCGTAACAGTAGTTAATTTATAAACTCGAATATCTTTGTTGATATTTTCACGATATAAAATTTTATGATAAACTGCGTGTTTATCTGTAACCTTAACCTTACGATACATCTGCAATAATTGCTAAACGAGGCAAACAAAAACGGATTATAATAAATATCAATTCTTTTTCTATAACTGGAGCAACCATTAATGTATCCTTAAGAGATACATTGGTAGAACTTTTAGCCAAAGCGTCAAAAACTACGCCTATCTTTGTCGTTAAACTATCTTCCTTAATTACTGCCTGATGTGGTGTATCTGTACTAGTAATTTCAGCCATATGATTCGCTATACTGCTTTTTTAAATTTGGATTTTTTGATAATCGTCTTTCCAGAGAATAAAAACGTTTTAGTGCGTTGAAATATAAATACCCTAAATTATTTAATTCCTTATTGAAAGGTAAATTTACTGAATATTTTCCCTCTACATCACAAGTGGTAATTAGCTTATAAATTCGTTCACATTCATTCTCTTCTTTTGAAAAGTATGTCGTACTTGGTACTTCCTTGATTTCCCAAAATTGTTTAATCTGTTTTTCTAATGAGCTTATTGTTGTAAGTAAAAAACTTGAATTTGTAGGTTTTATGTTGTTGTTAAATTTTATTTCTCCAGTAGCTACCCAACCTAATAATGTTTTTTGTAATAAAATTGAATCATTACATAACCTTAGCTGACCAATACTTAATAATTTTTAGAAGACAGTATCTATTTCCGCGGGTTTATCAAATTCAGGATCTGCTAACCAAATATTCTTACGAATTTTTATTAAAGATTTATTAATTCGCCGAGAGGGCAATAACCCCGTAATTATTGGAAGTGCTACAAAAGTTAACTCTGTTTCATATAGGTCATTTCGAGAACGAATTTTTGTTTTAGTTTTTTTTTTTCGAACGGTTCCAGGTTTTTGCTTCTCGCATTGTATTTCTAGTACATTTTTTGGTCCTTCGAGCCGAATAGTGAGGTTTTAAGTGAATTTTCGTGAACGCAATCAGTGATTCGTGTGTGTTGGTGCTCATATACTGATTTTTATTTGCGAGTGCCAACATTTTCGGGTTCCTTTGTGTGCGAATTCGCCTTTGTGTTGCTTGACAACAACGCTTGTTCTGCGACGCTTGTTCAGTACTCTCCTTCTGTGCCTGTGCGTGAAGCAAGGTGCGCTATAGTTTCTCGCGTTAGTTGTGTCTCACTCTCTCTAAAATGGCGGCTAACAAACTCGCTCATCGTATTCAGCTTCAAGATGGCGGCTGAAGGAGAAGCTGGTGCGTTTTCTGCAATTAATCGCTACACAGTTTCCTTCAAAATTGATTTTCTCGAGCAGACTTGGCTATCCTTCTCAACGATGCACATGCAACTATTCAAAGATCTGAAGGCTTGTTAGAGACGACTTACGTAAAAAAAGATGTGTACAACCAATGCCTCCAACATTACCAGAGCGCCAGAATTTCTCTACTAGAGAGAAAGGAAGAGCTTGACAAGACTTCCTCTACCCCGTCGGGGACTGCAATGTTTGAGAATTCATTCGCTACCGGAGGTTCATCACAACTTCAGAAGTTACCGGAAATCCAGCTTCCTACCTTCACTGGGGAGTATTCAGAGTGGAAACATTTCCAACAGTTGTTCGTTTCTCTGGTTGGAAACAATGAGACACTCTCACCTGTCGTCAAGATGCACTATCTTAAGACACAGGTGATGGGACCCGCTGGAGATCTAATCGCTAGTTTACCAATCACTGGAGAGGCATTCGCTACGGCCTGGGATTTATTAGTTGCTCGCTATGACAATCCTAGATTGATGTTATCTGCCCATTTAGACTGTCTTCTTTCACTTGAGAAGATAGCTCCTCGCTCTGCACGGGCCTTAAATGACCTCCTGAGTTCAACCACCAAGGCCATTGAGTCCATCAAGGGTCTTAACGTCACTACGGATACCTGGGATCCGATTCTTGTGTACCTTACTGTCAGTAAGCTTGACGATCGTTTGAGAGAAAGCTGGGAGAACCATCTAGGGTCTTCAACTGAGTTTCCTGCTTTCTCTTTTCTCGCGCAGTTTCTGACGGGACGAGCTAGCGCTACGGAGACGCTCGAGATCAACACTCCTGTTTCCACGACATCTACTGAGTCCACATCCTCCCGCCAGTCAGTGAAGTCCATTGCTTCTCGCAGCTCCGCTAGAGTTCATATTTCTACCGCTGCAGCCAGGTCAAGTAAGCCGGAGTTGTGTGCCATCTGTGAGAGCAAGTTGGAATTGGTAAAACAGTACAACTTGTGTTTCAACTGTTTGGGGCGACACAAAATTGAGAACTGTGAGACCAAACAAGGGTGTAAGAAATGTGGCAGTCCGCATCATACTTCTACCTATTTTGAACGCCCTACTGAGGCTCGAGGACTTGGTTCAACGCAATCTACCTATACTGCCTCAGGAACATCGAACCAGGCTGAAACTCAACAATGACTAGCTACGTCTAGCGGTAATCTCGATGATGATTCTTTCGCTACTACTCAAGTAAACTCTCCTGTGTTACTCGCTACTTCTAGAGTTTTGGTTTCTTCGCTACGAGGTCATTCGTTACCTGCTCGAGCACTCATTGATTTATCTCGCTACAGCTATTCAAGAGGCTTCAATGCCCTCACCAACGTTCATCGCTTTCGCTACATGGTATTGGAAATTCGTCTGCTGGCAATACTCTTGGAAAATGTCAACTTGAGCTGCATTCGCTACACTCATCAGCTGTGATACCTATCACGGCTCATATTCTGTCAACAGTTACAGCTAATTTACCCTCATTCAACTGTCCAGCCCATAATTGGCCTCATCTCTCTGGACTACAGTTGGCAAATCCAGAGTATTTTTTGCCAGGTGAAATTGACCTTGTGCTCGGCGCTGTCCCAACTGGGCTAATTCTTGACGGAGAGATTCTGAAGGGACCTCCTAACACTCCTGTTGCACAATCTACCGCTCTTGGTTGGATTGTTTTTGGGGCTGCTGATCATCCAACGAACTCTACAACCGCTAAGGGGGGCTATGGATATCACGCATCCGCTGATGATGATATTCAAGAGCTTCTCGCTTCCTTATGGACCCAAGAGACGATCCAGTCTTCTTCTACTGTCATTCTCAGTCCTGATGAGGCTGAATGTGAGCATCACTTCGCTACTACTCACGCCAGAGATTCTTCAGGACGCTATGTGGTTCGCCTTCCGCTGAAACAGTCTATTGAACAACTTGGGGACTCCTCTACAGCTGCGAAAAGTTGTTTACAAAGCATGCTGCGCCGCTTATCTTCTAATGCAACGCTTAGTTCACTCTACTACAACTTTATGAGTGAGTATGAACAACTTGATCATGTGAGAGTTGCTTCCTCTGTTTCAGATAGCAAACCACACTTCTATCTGCCTCACCATGGCGTCCTGAAGGAGCATAGTACGACTACCAAACTCAGGGTAGTATTCAACGGCTCCTGCAATACCTCTGCTGGTGCTTCGCTGAACGATGTACTTCATCCTGGTCCTAAAATCCAGATTGACCTCTCCGACGTTCTTCTCTGGATCAGACGACACCGCTACGTATTCGCTACTGATATCACCAAGATGTTTAGACAGATTAAGGTGCATCCGCTAGATTGGGATTTGCAACGCATTCTCTGGGTTAATTCGCAACAACAGGTAGTACCTTATTATCTTACGACAGTTACTTATGGCACCCGTTGCGCACCTTTTCTAGCGGTACGTACGCTTTTACAACTGGTCCAAGATGAAGGAATAAAGTTTCCCCTCGCTGTAGAGCCGCTCACGAAGGGTCGCTACGTAGACGACATTTATGGAGGAGCTGATTCGCCACAAGAAGCCGCTAAAATCGCTAACCAGCTGATTGGAATCTGTACTTCTAGAGGTTTTCCGCTCGCAAAATGGGCCAGCAACTCTGATGAGCTACTTCAACAAGTCTCTACAACGGACAGATCATCTGCAAATTCAACCAGCTTTGAAGAGACTACCATCAATGTGCTGGGATTAAATTGGCACCATTCAGCAGATAAGTTTAAATTCTCTTATCATTTTTCTACTGAAAGGGCAGTTACAAAGCGATCTATTCTCTCTGAAACAGCTCGCCTATTCGACCCTCTTGGATTTCTTGCTCCTGTGGTTGTACGAGCCAAAATGATGATGCAAGAATTGTGGCTTGAAAAAGTTACTTGGGATGAACCGCTCTCTTCTACGCTAGTGCAAAAGTGGAATATATTCAGAGAAGACCTCGCTAATATCGAGTCAATCGAAATACCTCGCTGGTTGGGGTTATCAGTTGGAGTCACCATTGAACTTCATGGTTTCGCTGATGCTTCGCAACTTGCTATGGCAGCAGTAGTGTACCTGAAGGTTATCTCGCCTGACGGAACTCCTACAGTCTCGCTTGTGTGTGCTAAAACTCAAGTTGCACCTCTACAACACACTACAATTCCACGCTTAGAATTAAACGCTGCAGTAATACTCGCTCAATTAACTCGCTATGTGAGTAAAACACTTGAGCTTGAAGAAGTTCCTATCTATCTGTGGACAGACTCGTCTGTGGCTCTTACATGGATTCGAAGCCACCCATCTCGCTGGAAGGAGTACGTGTGTAATCGTGTCATCAAGATTCAAGATCTTCAGCCTACTGCTAAATGGATGTTCATCCCTGGGAGGCAGAATCCTGCAGATTGTGCATCGAGAGGGCTAACAACAATAAAATTGGCTCAACATTCGCTCTGGTGGAGTGGCCCTCCTTGGTTGTCATCTGCTCGCGACCAATGGCCCACTTTCGATACTCCAACGCAGACTCTCGCTCACATTGAAGAAAAACCGGGTCTTATCTTCAACGTTGTAGGAAAAGCAGATCAACCTTCGCTTTGGGAACTGTTAACTCGCTACTCTTCGCTACCACGACTTCTACGTACCGTAGCGATCTGCTTACGCTTTGTTGCATGTGCTAAAAAGGTACCAAACTCCTCGCTGACGACCACACCGCTTTCTACCGCTGACCTGGAATCAGCTAGACTGCTGATTATAAAACTGATTCAGAGTTACTACTTCACTGAGGCTATACAAATCCTAGTTCAAGGCAATCAGCTACCATCTTCACATTATCTATTGAAATTAACACCGTTCATCGATCATCAAGGTGTTCTACGAGTTGGTGGACGGTTGAACCACTCTCAACTTGATCCTGAGCAAAAACATCCAGCTATTTTGCCTCGAGAATCTCCGCTTACTTCGCTACTCATCACTGAAGCCCATCATAAAACTCTTCATGGTGGTACTCAACTTACTCTTGCTTACCTGAGACGGTCGTACTGGATAATTGGTGGTCGAGCGCCAGTACGATCATTCATCTTACGCTGCGTCACTTGTGCACGTCACCGAGGACTTCGAGCCCAGCAGCTAATGGGACAACTACCATCTACTCGAGTCACACCTTCTAGAGCCTTTTTATACACCGGGATAGACTATGCTGGTCCCATCACTTTGAAAACCTGGAAAGGCAGAGGTGCAAAAACTCATAAGGGATGGATCGCAGTTTTTGTGTGCTTCTCAACTTCTGCAGTTCTTCTTGAAGTCGTGTCTGATTATTCGACTGAGACATTCGTAGCAGCGTATAAGAGATTCGCTAGCCGTCGAGGCATCTGCCATACTCTCTATAGTGATTGTGGTACCAATTTCGCTGGGGCAGATGCAACGCTAAAATCGCTATTCAAGGCATGATCAAAGGAACTTGGAAAACTCGCTACCCTTCTCTCCAACGACGGCACAAACTGGGTATTCAATCCTCCTGGGGCTCCTCACTTTGGTGGCAAGTGGGAAGCAGCAGTGAAATCGCTAAAATTCCATCTTTCAAGAGTTATTGGTGAAACTTTACTCACTTATGAAGAAATGACAACGTTCCTTCATCAAGTAGAAGCCATTTTGAACTCGAGACCACTCGCTCCGCTCTCTGAGGATCCTGCAGACCTGTCAGCGTTAACTCCAGGTCATTTTCTAATCGGTGAGGCACTAAATGCTGTTCCAGAACCTTCGCTGAGTGAACTCGCTGAGTCAAGACTCTCAAAGTGGCAACTTATACAACAACGAACAGAACATTTCTGGAAAAGATGGTCCGCTGAGTGTCTACAACGCTACCAGGCCATATCAAAGTGGCATCACGCTTCAAACGAGGTGAAAGTCGGCTCGCTTGTGCTCATCACTGACGAAAGGCTACCACCAACAAAATGGCCCCTCGCTCGAGTTCTCTCTCTTCATCCTGGACGAGATGGACTGACCAGAGTGGTTACTATTCGTTCCGCTACCTCTACTCTGACCAGACCAATCGCTAAATTGTGTGTGCTACCAGTCGACGCCTTTGAAGAACCTTTTGTCAACGCTGTCGCCAAAGGGGGGGAGAATGTTAAGAAATTAGCGTGATTAACGACCCAAATCGACAACGACGCGACATCTACCAGTTCATTAGACTACTCGCGCTGCAGAACACTCGTTTACCGAGTGTGTCTACGACCTCTCCCTCTCTCCTCGCTACTCGCCTCTAGAGCGGAGGACGACTGCCGGCGGCCATGAAACGAGAGTTGCTTTTTAACGTGCTAGAGGCAATCACGTGTTGATCTATTTATTTTCGTTGAACTAAATTATATCAATATTAGTGTTATAATTTAGGTTTTTGTGTTTGCTTGAATTCCCTCTTAGTTTTTTTTTTTCGAACTTTCACTGTAATCCTAACGGTTCCAGATTGTTGCTTCTCGCATTGTATTTCTAGTACAATATTCTTTCTTTAATTTTAACTTTTCTGCTAACTATTCCGATATAAAGTGAGATTGTGAACAACCATCCAACAACACTCTACATTAGGGATGGGCGATGTTGAAAAAAATCATCGATGTACGACCATCGATGTTCCAATATTTATTACATCGATTGTTCGATGTTTTCATGAATGGCGGGATAATTTAAATTTTAAAAATTTTAATTCAGGTATAATTTAAAAAAAGGAATTGACTAATGAAAAAATGATTATCAATCCTTCCACCACGAAAGGCTCGTTCTGATCTATTTGAAACCACATTTTAAATCTTCGAGCATCTTTTTCCAATGATTCTCCACCTAATAAAATAAATAAATAAGTAATAAATAACAATAAAAAATCATGTGATATTTTTAACCTCAATTTA
>NW_020439070.1:134985-143060 GCF_000699045.2 Agrilus planipennis | reverse complement strand
TAAGTAATAAATAATAATAAAAAATCATGTGATATTTTTAACCTCAATTTAATGGTGATGATGGTATTATTAATGGATTCATGGTGAAATTTATCTTAATGACTATAAAAAAGCAATGAAAAAAAATAGTGATTAAATTGCTGGCTTACCTGAGTTACTAGACATTGTTTGTTTTTGTTTTATTTTTTTATTATTTTAAGAAAAAACACAAAATACAATTCACAAAAGCGTTTGCAAATGTCATTTGGTAACTTTAAAAAAAATTCCCCAGGGGTCACCACAATATCGATGTTCCGAATAAAAACATCGAACATCGATACATCGACGACAAAAAACATCGAAAAAAAGTACTCGATGTTTGAGAAAAAGTATCAATGTTTTGAAACATCGATGTAAATCGCCCATCCCTACTCTACATTCATGCTCTCTTTTTGATTTATTCCTGTTTCGTCGCCTCAGTTAAAAATTCCTGTTTTGTCGCCTCTCTAAATCTGTTTACCTGAATTAATAATAAATAAAATTGTTTAGTCATACTTTACTACCGCATGATATTAACGAGGAGGAGACAAACATCATAATAACGTTGAAAGTTAATTATTTGTTGTGATTATAGGGTGGGTATATTTATAATTGTTATGTTAGGTAATTACTTAGGAATTTGCCCCCCCCCTCCCTGAGGGTGCGTCATGTATTGTCAGTTGATACATAGAAAAACAACATCCTTCTTAATTAGCTAGATGTATACTTGTCAATATGCATATATGTAGTAATTTATATAAATAATAATGATAATAAGTAAGTTATGTTTAATTATAAGTTTTTATTTTATTTATTTATTGTAAGTTATTTTTAGTTTGCAAAAATCGTTATATATTCGTTTCTAACACGAATAAAATCCATTCCTTCACACTTTATACAGACTGTCAAAGGAAAAGCTTGTGAATTTACTATTTGTTTGAAATTCACAAACTATAACCTTGGTGTGTTTTTTCGCTTCTTCGCATCGTCATACTCTACAGCAATTATATATATGTAAACTAATTTTCTTTAAAGGGGCTCAATTTAAAGAAAACACCCTCACTTCACTTTTTAACGATCTATATTAGGACAATGTACTACCAATATAGGAAAGTACGGCGGGCCCAGGCTTGGACCAGCCTTGGTCCAACTATGCAGAACTCTGGGCCAGACTTGTAAGCCAGACTTGGCTTAGTCTTGGTCAAAGTCTGGAATGATAAAGCTGGCCCAATAATGGTTACTAAGACTGGCCCACGCCTAGTTGCCAGGGCTGGGACATAGTTAAGCTTCAAGTCTGGCCCATGTCTGGTTGCCAGGGCTGGGCCATCGTTGTTTCAAGTTTGGTCCGTGTCTGGTTGCCAGGAGTGGGGCATAGGTAAGTTTTAAGTCAGGCCCATGCCTGAATGCCAGGGCTGGGCCATAGTTGTTTCAAGTCTGGCCCATGCCTGGTTGCCAGGACTGGGGCATAGTTAGGTTTTAAAACTTCAAAAATTGCTATAAATTATCTAAATTCCTGGTTATTAGCAGTGTTTCAGAACAAAATAACTATACTAATGGAGATTTCCTAGTTGAGACACTATCTATAGTTAAAGGTTATACTTTGATTTACAAAAAATAATTATTTAGTCATTTGATAAGACTTACATTTCAAAATTCAAGTAGATTTATTTTTTGTTGTTTTCAAAGCTGTCATTTTTTTTCAACAAATTCTTACAATTAATATGAGANTAATTCTGTTTAATTAAATATTTCTAATATTGAGACGAAAACATGAATAAATATTTAAATTTTAAGTACTTAAATTATTATAAAATACTAAAAATAATTAAAATGTTAAGTAACAATACTTATCACTTAGGATAGTAGAATATGTAATAACAATAATTTCGAAACTACATTTAATGTAACAATGTTAATGTTATCCAGTGTCCAATTATGAAGTTTTTCAGGTAATGTCTCTTTTGTTCAATTTCTTCAATATTTGTAGTACATTCAACCGGAAGTCGATCATCATTGTTTATATTATTAGTAGATTCACTGTCATCACCGGTACTACTTTCACTGCTGTTGTCAAAATTGTTCATTTTAATGACATTATAATTTTCATAAACCACTAAATCACCTGGTTCTGAAACAGAATCACTAGGATTGTCACCAACATGGCTGTTACTATGAGTTAAATTACTTACACTGGTTTTATTTTCATCTAAATTATTTGGTTCACTAACATTATTTTTTTTACGCAACGCTCGCCATCTTTTAACTCTCCGATAAGAATCAGACATGGTTTTTATCTTAAATCAAAATATTACTTTATTTAACAGTCACATTAAGAACTGGAACTGTACTTGATATTTTAACAATTATGTCGGCGTAAACAAGTCGTATTGTATATACGTTGCGTCTCAACATCGTATACATGCTAACATCGGGGAAGTTCGGATACTTTCGGACGTTAGTGAAAAATATATTTGAAAAACTTGAGTGTGAAAGTTACACAAAATACTCTGATAAATTTATTTGTTAGGTATTTAAAATTTTCACATTGTCAAACGTGTCCATTTCAGGAGTTTATATCATCAATTTAATTAATTTAATAATAACAACCAAACTTCGAATAAAATTGAGAATTTTTAAAAGAATTCAATTTTCATAAAAATTCAAGAGAATTTTGTTCCGACAATAAAAAAAAATGAAATAGAAAAAAATTTAATTATGATGATTATTCTGGGATTTCCCTTCAATAAATAAATTATTGAATAAATTATAAATATTGTCAGCCAAAGGTAGGTTGCCTTGCCTTGGCCCAACACTGGACTCTCTCGCTTTGGCCATTCTAGGGCATACCGATGTTGGCCCAGGCTTGGGTAATCATTGGGTCGGCTAAGGCTAATTATTCTGTCTTGGCACAAGCACGGGCCAAAATCGGGGCGCCAAAGCAGAGCTCCCCAGTACTGTACCAGGCTAGGCCCCGTCATTCAACTCTGGCAGTTCCTACATGGGTAGTTATATTAATCATAATAATAAGGCGGGTCTTTCGGCAATCCTCGGATGTCGTCGACTCGGGAAATTAGAGGCAAGAGAATTATGCGCGAGAGGCGTCGGATCAGCATTGCGATAACACGGCCATTCTGCAAGGGTTGCGTCCTCGCACCTCCTATTAGTTATATCCTAAAATGTAAATAGAAAATGTTTATGAGACTGAATAATGATGATTGCCATTTTGCCAATATGATGTGTGTGCGGTGCTCCCACCTTCATAATACAATATTTTGTTCTGGTTTTTTTATTATTATTATTGTGGTACTCCCACAATGACTGCAGTTATTACGGTTCTATTTGATATTGTAGTACTCCCACAATTATTAAAAATATTCTAATACGGCTCTATGATTCATTGTGGTACTCCCACAATTACTACNTCAATAGTGGGTCAAGCGAGAAAATTAATTTATGATAAACAAAACGTTTGCATTGGCCGACAAACGGGGACATTTAAACAAATGATAACTTGTAATAACTTCAAAACTTTCGTTAGGTAGTAATTTTAAATGCACTGCAAATTGGCATGGAGACATCAACGGTGGGCCAAGCGAGAAAATTAATTTACCATGAACACAAAGTTTGCACTGGTCAACACACGGAGACATTTAAACAAATGATATTTGTAAAAACTTAAAACGTTTATTTAGGTGGCAATTTTAAACGCATTTCAAAATGGCATGGAGATATCAAAGGTGGGCCAAGCGAGAAAATTAATGTATTATTAGAGGAGAAGGTCTAAATATGGGCTACGTCTTTTATTTTCTCAAAAATTTTGGAAAATAAAAATAATATTTTACATTATATCCCAAAAATATTGTAAAATGATACATTTTTATTGATTTGATGTGATTAACATGAAATTAAACAAAACAGCTTTTTTACTTTTTACACATAATGAAATCTACAAAATTACCAAATTATTACTTAAGGTCCAAATATGAGCTAGCTTATTTCTAAAATTTTATCTTTCAGAAACTAAATTATTGAAGACAAATTTAATCATGGAAAAATTTATTTACAAAAATCGCATATGTAGACTTCTTTTTCTGCACCTGCACATTCACTGTGTGCCCATAATAAACACTGAAAACACTTTACCCAAACCTCTCCTTGGGTATCTTCAGAATAAAGTCTGCTGCAAAATAGACACTCTGCATCTTCAGTGTCAGGTTGTTCTTCCTCCATTTTATCTGGCAGAAACGTTTTTCTACCTAATTTTGAGCGTGCTACTTGAGCAGGAGATAGATTTTCCTTTTTAGACAGCCGTTGAACTGTGCTACGAGGTACGTGGAAAGTCTTTGCCGCTTTTAAAGTGCCCATTTTGTTTTCTCTTACCGCTGTCACAGCTTTTTCCATATCTTCCGGGTTCCAAAACTGTCTTTTTCCTTGAGGAACATATTTTGGTGTTTTTCTCGGCATTCTAAAATGAAAAACATATAGTTTAGCAGATCGTAAAGTTTTGGTCTAAATATGAGCTATAGCTCATATTTAGACCGATTACTATAGCTCATATTTAGACCACCGGCAATTTGACAAATAAATAAAAACATAAACTCTAAAAACCTAAAAAGTAAGCAAAATACCATGAAAACACAACAATTAGTACTTCAATTAGACGTCATGTTAATTCAAATTCTATTTCAATATGTACCGATTAAGTAAAAATCAATTTTTTACATACCTGATAAATATTTGCACTGAACAATGTTGCAAAAAAACAACTTTTTCCACTTTTAAAAATAAACACGTGAACAAATATGGCTGCAAGGCACACTAACGTTAGAATACTTATAGACGAAATAGTTAGCGGTGTTGACGCTAGACGGGGGTGCATACATGAAGAGATTTCAGGAGTAGCCCATAATTGGACCAGTGCTCATATTTGGACCTTCTCCTCTACAGGTTATAGAACATTTTTTTTCCTTTTTTTGTTTCTTTTTCTTTTTTTGAATTTCAAATTACTTACAGTAATGTACTGTTTACTCACGATCAGTCGTAGAGGGCCATGGTCGCAATTGCTCATGAGCCGCTACCGTCTGATGTTTTCCTTTTTTACCAAGAACGTAGCGTTCATTGGGTAATAATCTAAGAATTGTATCTGGGCCATGATATTTTTGTTTTAATTTTCCTCCTCCGGCTAGTTGGGAATTCTCTATAGCAACTATGTCGCCTTCTCCAAATAGTTTGGCAGCAAAGCAAGTCGCGTTGAATTTCTGAGCTTGTTTTACCTCCTTGTCTGAGATTCGTATAAAAGCTTCTTGAATAGCATTCTCGTGGTCAATATAGTGATCGCGTCGGGCTAAATCACCTAAGAACTGATTGGTTGCTGATAGACGTAGGTTAGTGCCAAGGTGCAGTACCGTAGGGGCATAACCAGTAGTGGAATGCGTTGTGGAATTAGTATTATCTTCAATTTCCTTTAATGATTATACCCAAGTCTTTTCGTCATCCGCGGTCAAAGTTGCACGCAATAAATTGAACACGATGCGCATCACTCGTTCCACTTGTCCATTTCCTCTTGGCATTCCCGTGGCAATGCAATGAAGTGATACCCCTTTCTCACTCACAGAAAATTCTTGAACATTATTGATGTAAAAGCTGCAACCCTGTCAATAATGATACGTTTCGGGGTACCCAAACTTTCAAAAAATGCTATAATTGTATCTTCAGTAGATTATTTTGAAATAGCTCTCAAACAGCAATAGTTAGAGAACGCATCCATTACCACCAAAATTTGTGTACAACCTCCTGATTTTACTAATGGCCCTGCATGGTCGATATGCCAGGTTTTAAGTATATCGGATGGCTTTTCTCCTTTTTGCCATAATCCGGCACGTTTCCCTGTGTATGATTTCCTCAATACACAAGCTTGACAATTTCTGATGTATTTTTTAAAACATTTGCCCATTTTCGGCCAAAAGAGGTCTTCACGCATTTTTGCGATGCCTTTTTCCCAACCAATGTGTGACGAATTGTCATGATAAAGTTGCATGGTTTATAGACGGGTAGCCTCGGGAACGAAACACTTGGGGGAATTGTCCTTGGTTACAACAAGTCCGTTTTGTATTTGATAATCACCGTGATCACTAGGACGGTCAATTATGTTTTTGCAAAACTCATCTAGTTTTTGAAAGTCTTGCAACGTTTTACACTCGTCGTATTCTTCTCTCAGGACGCAAACATTTTTGATCGGATTTCGGCTAAGGTAATTCACATGAGCCATTCTGCCTGCCGGGCGGTATTCCTGAAGCTTAACCCACCATCTCGCTACTCATGGGTGTAAGTTTTTCTTAAGCGCAGTTGCCCGTACTGAATTGCAGTCACTATAAATCACAAAATGTACACCATAAAGGTATGCTCGGAAATACTCAACAGCATCCACTATAGCCAAGGTTTGTAATTCATATGAATGATACTTTGCTTTACTTTCGGTAGTTCTTCTACTGTAATAAGCAACCCGGTGAGTCACTCCATTTTCTCTTTGTAAGTGTGTTGCGCCGATGCCTACCGAAGTCGCGTCTGAATGTAATTCGCACTCTAATTTAGGATTGAAGATTTTTAGCGCTGGGTTCTCGGTTAATTTTTTTATGATAGATCGTCTCACTTTTTTACACTCGTCAGACCATTTGAAGACCTTGTTCCTCTTTAGTAAGGCAGTTACAGGTGCGGTTAGTGAAGAAAGCCCTTTGATGAACCGTCTGAAGTAACTCGCTAATCCCATGAACTGTCTAACACTTTTTACGTCCGTGGGCGGCGGAGCTGCTATTAAGACTTTTATCTTACGATCATTAGGACGTACTTGCCCTTTGCTAATGGTGATTCCAAGATTTTCAATTTCCGTAGTAAAGTAAGTACATTTCTCATAGTTTAACTGGAATCCAGCTACTGATAATGCGTTTAATACATTTTCTAATTTTAGCGTACCCTCTTCTATACATTCCGACGGAATTAATACATCATCTATATACACATTGGCCTGTGTTCCTTTTAATTCTCCAAGGGCCTTATCAATAGCTCGTTGGTAAATTATTGGTGAATTCACAAAATCAAATGGCATTCGGTTGTACTCATACAACCCGTCAGGAGTTATGAATGCTGTGTACTGCTTAGAATTTTCTTCGATTTCCATCTGGTAAAAGCCAGACTTCATGTCCAGAGTAGTGCAGTAACGTGCATGGCACAAGGCATCAATTTGGTCTTGAGTAAGAGGTAGCGGGTGACGTTCCTTAAAAGCTAGTTTGTTAAGGTCACTGTACTCAACGCAAAGTCGCAAACTTCGTTTTCTTTCGCGCTAGGACAATGGGGCTGGCATAAGCAGATTTACTTTCTCTGATTATTCCATCTTGTAATAATTCCCTGATAATTTGACGTAATTGAACTCTTTCGGAATAAGCCAGTCGTCTGAGTTGATACGCTATAGGAATGTCGTTTTTTAATTTAATTGTTAATTTCCCTGTCGTAATGCTCTTAGGGGTTATAGATTGCACTTGTAGTAAAATTCTTTTCACTCTTTTAATATTTTGCTCATCCATTCCTGTTGTCTTAATATAATCAACGCTGTTGTTACTTATTAATGTAAACACTTTTAGTACATTGAGCGGGTCATGGTGTAACTATACCATCAGCTCCTTTCTCAATTCCTAAATACTGTCGACTAATCACGTTCCAACCGATAATAACATCTAATCTTGCGGGCATGACATCATCGGGAACAACTGTAAACGAAATGTCGAGGGTATCGGTGGGCAACGCAGTTTCGACACTATAAACAATTTTTCGTCCAATACCGTATATCTTGTTAGTTTGAGGGTCTATTTTTTCACCGAGACGAGTTACAGCAATGTATTAATTATATTAATCATAATAATAAGGCGGGTCTTTCGGCAATCCTCGGATGTCGTCGACTCGGGGAATTAGAGGCAAGAGAATCATGCGCGAGAGACGTCGGATCAGCATCGCGATAACACGGCCATTCTGCAAGGGTTGCGTCTTCGCACCTAATTACAGATTTC
>NW_020439070.1:125509-134936 GCF_000699045.2 Agrilus planipennis | reverse complement strand
ATTATATTAATCATAATAATAAGGCGGGTCTTTCGGCAATCCTCGGATGTCGTCGACTCGGGGAATTAGAGGCAAGAGAATCATGCGCAAGAGACGTCGGATCAGCATCGCGATAACATATATATACACAATTATTCAAAATTCAATCTGTAAATACAGATTTCGTCAATTAGTTGTAGGTCGTTTAGTTGAAATGTACTGTGTACATTAATTTTCGAAGAGTTTGACCTAGTGTAGCATGGCCATTCAATAGATCTTGGAGGATTAGAAATATTCTTTGATCTAAATCTCGAAATTTTTTCTGCCGTTTTGGCATTGGCATATGTTCGTCAATCTGCTGTGCAACTATTTTGTAATATTCAGCCTCTTCCCTCTTCGTAAAAATTAGGATGAAAGTTCCCAATTTTTCTGTTTAGACGATTGTGCCAGCCCTCTACAGTATTGCTAGTTCTATGTCGTTCATTATAACAAACCCAAACGTGTTCGTTTTCGAGCCACTGAGTCACAAAATAGTCGTTAAATTTGACTATGGCTTCAATTGTCGGTCTCGTTTCCATAATATATAAAAATTCACCTTCGACGTAATTGACTAGCGCAAGGGCAGCGCACATTTTTACGTGGTCTCGAATTTGCTGGTCTTCCCTGTATAATTGAGTAAGACCCAATTCCTGAAATGGCTTGGTTAAAGTGAAAATTACACCCTTTGATTTCCACATTAAAAAAACAGTTTTTAAAGCTTTGATTGCCGCCGTCTCAAAGTCAGTATGGGATTTTAGAGGGTTGAGCTTTGGTATTTTTTACTTTAATAGTCCAAAAAACCGCAAATAAGTGTTTTCTTTTCGATCGGGAAGCAAAGCATACACAACCGGAATTACATTTGTGCTATCACTTGAGATTCCGATATCCATGTGGATGGTATATAGTTGATCAAACAACCGACAGCATGATTTGAAAGTTTCATCTCCAAAGAAACACGTCGATTCAACAAAACCGCATCTTTTGAAAACACGAAAATGCGGTCCTCGGTTCCATCGTCTAACAGTACGAAATCCTTAAATTGCTCCGGAATAATGATATCTTGGCGCCGAGATGGAAGGGTATGTATACCCAGAGCACTATGTCTAGCATTATATAAACTAGTTTTCACCGCAACGAAATTAGGTACTTTAGTAACAAAATTTAAACCTTTGTCTTTAACATTAATAATTTCTTCACTGCTTATTTGCGATATCGGTGCATTCTTTTTCCTCGCCCTCTTTTTTGTTTTGTTGATGCATACCTCAACTTCGTTTTTTGCAATGTCCGGTTCACAAGTATGGTCACTGCTTCTAAGTACAGTTGTTTTCTTTCCGTAGGTAGTAATGCTTCTAGGGCACTTACGCGTAGAATACAGCGCGTTTTAGAAAATACCACAAATGGCGCGGTGGTGGTGGTTAGCTACGCCGGGATTCGTTTCAGCAAGTAGATATCCATATATTTAAATGGACCTTGTTGGACATACGTAATCCTAAAATGTAGCATCATACTACAAATGGCGTTTACCGCGCCATTTGTGGTATTTTCTAAAACGCTCTGTTAAGACAGCAGGTAAAAGTTGGTCTGTTTTTTGTCGGAAATATCTGCGACGCGCTGATGAAATTCAAAAAGATCGAAATCGCGATCCGCGTCTGGCAGTTTCGACACAAAACAGACCACTTCGAATTATTTTATTCGATTATGGTAAGGTGCTGACAGTAGTTCACTCTTTTGATGCACAAGACTGTAGTTGTGAACTTCTAATATTGCAGTCCAATGTTGTAATCAGTGGCTGGCTAAAATTCGTCTGGACTTATCTGGATGTAATATCTGTTTAATTGGAGCATTGTTCGTAATAATGGTAAATTTGCGTCCCCATAAGAGTTTCCTAAACTTTGTGACAGCGAAAGTTATTGTCAAACTTTCCCTATCCAGTTGGGAACAATTTTGTGTACATTAATTTTCGAAAGCAACCGTTTGGGTGTTGGTTACTACCATTGATTGTTTGTTTCGGATACTGTATGACGTTAAATGTTGGACGTTGAGTTGATTGACTGTGCCCTGTTTGAAGTGTTTGTTGATTTTGCCGACTACAGTTAGGTTGACGACTGAAATGTTATTGTTGACTGTAGAGACGGTTTCCTGTAAAGTTTTGATTTTTGCTATTCTGGACGTTGTTCTGCTGGATGTTATTCACTGGAAATGCCCTGGTTAACATACAAAACTGTACTTGATTTGCTTCATTTTGGATAATAATTTGTTTTGCCTTTGTCTAAAAGGAACAAATATATATATAGACAGTGAACTAACGGAAAATGAGAAAAATATACAACAAAGCATAAAGCAGATAGCGTCCGAAGAGAGACAGAAAGGAAAAGTTGTTAAAATAGGTTACAAGAAACTAAAAGTAGATGAGAGATTGATGGTATGGAACGAAATGGAAGGAAAACTTACGCCAAAAAACTAAAACATAAAATAGACAATAAGTATCAGATTACCAACAAAAATGCGCTCAACTTAGATAATAGGGGATTATTAGGAACAATAGCGGGTAATATTGCTAGACAATTAAGAGACAACTTAGATAATAAAGTCGACAAAAGAATATACAAAGAAAATAACAAAGCAAAATGTTTAAAAATAACCTTTTGGAATGTTGCGGGTATTAGGAATTTAGAGGAAGAATGGGAAAAACTACTGGAGTATGACGTAATAAATTTAACAGAGACTTGGGCGGACGAAAAAGACAGAGAATTAATAGAAAATAAATTGATAAATTACAATATTTTACTGGTTGAAGCAAGAAGGGAAGGGAAAAGGGGAAGGCTAAAAGGAGGAATGGTCACGGCATTTAGCAAATCCCTAAATGTAAAGTCTACAATAATAGAAAAGTTAAATGAGGAACTAATCAAACTAGATTTAAACACAGACAAAGGAAAACTTATGATCTTAAGCGTATACATGAGAGATAGAAGGAGTGAAAACTATGAAAAAGTAGGAAAAATATTAGAAGATATCAAGGAAGGATACATAATAATGGGAGGAGATTTTAACGCAAGAACAGCAAATAAAGGTGGAAGAGAGAGTGAAATGATGACAGAAGAATATAGGCTATCGAAAGATAAGGTTGTAAATAAAGAAGGAGAGGTACTACTGAATTGGGTTTCAGATAATGGAATGTACATCCTAAATGGAAACGTAAGAGGCGATGAACAAGGGGAATTAACCTACATAGGAACTAAAGGAAGGTCAGTAATAGATTACGTAATTACTAATAGGAAAACTGAAGAAGATCTGATAGAGAGAATGCAGGTAGTGGATAACAATGAGTCAGACCATCAAAGATTAGACTTGCAATTAAATATTTTAACGAAAAAGGTACATGAAAAAGGATCTAAATACAAAACAATAATCTACGAAGGATGGTCGGAGGAGGATATTTTAAATTACAACAATAAGTTAAAAGAATTAGGAAGACCAGAAAATTGGAACGGACTCAGAGAAAAGCTAAAAGCAGCGGTATGTATAAAGAAAATAAGGATTAATACAAGTATCCAGAAAAAGAAATGGTGGGATCAAGAATGTCACGCAGCAAAACTAGAGTTAAAGAAGACAAGGAAAAAATATATAGAAACAGGTGAACTGAAAACAGATTACTGTGAATGTAAAAAGAAATACAAAAAAATAATTGAGGATAAGAAACGACTGACATTGGAGAAAGACTGGTCAGAAGCAAGAAAGGACAAAACGGGAAAGAAGTTCTGGGAGTTAATAAACAAACAAAGAACAAAAAAAGAAGAGATAAGTAAAAAAATACATATGGTTGAATGGACTGAGCACTTTGCTAAACAAATGGGAGGAAAAGTAGTAGAAGAAACAAGACAGCTGGGTAAAGAAGAGAAAATAGAAAAAAATGAAGATCAAGAAATAACGCAAGAGGAAGTAGAACAAGTAATAAAGAAGCTGAAAAAGAAAAAGGCGGCTGGAGAAGATAAAATCACAAATGAAGCCTGGATATATGGTGGAAAGGAATTACAAGAGAACTTGCAAGGAATACTAAATAAAATATGGAATGGAGATGAAGATCTGCCTGAGGAATGGAAAATGGGAATAATAAAACCAATTTTCAAGAAAGGAGATAGACATAAACCGGAAAACTACAGAGGAATAACTCTTATGAACACAGGATATAAAATTTACGCGGAAATACTTAGGAAAAGATTAGAAAAGGAATTGGAAGACAAAAAAGCATTAGGAGAGACGCAGATGGGATATAGGAAAAATAAAGGAACTATTGACGCAATATACATAGTTAAAACGGCCATCGAAGAAGAAATAAAGAAAGAAAAAGGTGAAATTTTCCTCTTCTTTGCAGACATGAAAGGAGCTTTCGATAAGCTTAAAAGAGATACGATATGGAAGACCTTAGAAGAGCTAAATATAGAAAACAAATTAAAAGAGAGGATAAGAGAAATTTATGAGGAAACTTACTTTAAGATAGAAGTTAATGGGGAAAAATCAAAGATTATATCAATGAGAGAAGGCATAAGACAGGGGTGTCCACTGAGCACAGTACTTTTTAATGCAACATTTGCAAACTTAGAGAAGAAAATGAGCACAGCGCAAGAAGGAGGTATAGTAATCGGTAGAAAAAAAATTTGGTCAGTGTCATATGCAGATGACATAGTTTTATTAGCGAATAATGAAAGAGGAATGAGGGAAATGTTAACAAAATTCAACAAATACAGAAAGGAAAGAGGGTTGGAATTAAATACAGACAAATCAAAAATTTTAAGAGGGAAGAAGGCAGGAGGAATCTGGTGATGGGAAGAGAGAAAAGAAATCGAAAGTATTCAGGACAGATATATTAAATACACACTAAAGCTAGATAAGAGTACTCCGAGATATCTTCTTCAGGAAGAAACTAAATATGAAAAACTGACCATAAAATATTCAAAAAGGGCCGTAAAGTACGAAGAAAAAATATGAAAAAGGTCGAATTCCAATGGAACGGAAAAACAATCGAAGAGGTTACAGAATTTAATTACTTAGGCTTCATATTACAGAGGAATAATGGAGTAGACAAGCACATTAAAAATCTGAAAAAGAAGGCATTAAGTGTAATGGGAAAAGTATGGGGAATAGGAGAAAGAAACTTAAGAGATTGCTGGAAAAAGAGAATGTTTCTTTTCGAGACACTAGTAGAAAGTATAATAATGTATGGGGCAGAAATCTGGGGATGGGAAGAGAGAAAAGAAATCGAAAGTATTCAGGACAGATATATTAAATGGACACTAAAGCTAGATAAGAGTACTCCGAGATACCTTCTTCAGGAAGAAACTAAATATGAAAAACTGACCATAAAATATTCAAAAAGGGCCTTAAAGTACGAAGAAAAAATATTAAATTCCGAAGGCAACGCAATACTAAAAGAATGTGTAAAAGTTAAGGACAAAATTGCGCTCTTGCAAAAGGAAGAAAAGAAAACCACAAGGGAAAGATGGAAAAAAGAAAGAAAGAATTTTTTAATGGAGAGAGGATGGTCAATCAAACATTATATATGGAAGCTGGAAAATGAGAGAAATGTATGGAAGGAACTAGAAAACTTAACTAAAGATATTGACAAACAAAGAAGGAGAGAGAAAATGAGAAACATGAAATTCGCTCAAGAGTACAAGATATTATGGAAAGAAGGAGAAGAAAAACCTCATTATTTGAAAGATGAAGGAGTAAAGAGAAAAAACCACCTACAATTAACTGCAAGATTCAGATTGGGAAGCGAAAATAGAGCGTCAAGGTATTGGGAGGAAGAAGAAAAGAAATTATGCAGATTATGTAAAAAGGAGCCAGAGACGCTTGAACATATTTTTGAGCGATGTGGGGAAACGGGAAGTTCTGCAAAAAGCTGGAAAGCTCAACTGGAAGGAGTGAACAACATGAAAAGGATGAGAGAAATCTTGTGGAAGAGAAAAATAGCAGGAGAAGAAAATTAATAAAAATGGAAAGAAAGGATGGTCTAAATAAGATGAGAAAAATATGAATAAGGAGGTAAATAGCAGAAAAACGAGAAAGTAGAAAAGAGAAAATAAGTAAATGTAAATGTAACTGCACCTTGTATATATAAAANAAAACGCACTGTTAAAAAGGGTGTGTTCTTCTTTAATTATTTTGTTAAGGGTTGCGAGTATTTGCTAAAGTCTTTTATAAAACGTCTTTAGTATCCTGCCAAACCAAGGAAGGATTATATTTCGGAAGGGGATTTAGGTACAGGAAAGTCTTTTACAGCGATTATCTTTTTGGGATCCGGCTTAACACCTTTCTCAGTTATTAAATGGCCAAGGTACATAACCTCATGTCTAAGAAATTCACATTTATCGACTTGCAGTTTAAGATTAAATTCAGAAAGTTCTTTTAAATAATTTTCGCAATTTGATATTATGACTTTGTAAAGTATCTGCATGAACAACAATATCGTCCAAGTAAACAAAACTTTTTAACTCACTCAAACCGGACAGCACTGTGTTCATCAAGCATTGGAATGTAGCTGGTGAATTCTTTAATCCGAAAGGCATTCGGTTAAAGCAATAATGGCCCGAAGGAACGGAAAATGCAGTCTTATCTCTATCATAAGGATGCATGCGTATCTGGTGAAAACCAGAAGTCAGATCAATAGTGGAAAAATATTTTGAGTGTCCTAACTGATCCAAAATTTTTGTAATATTAGGTAATGGATAACTATCACCCACCGTTATAGAGTTTAAGTTGCGATAGTCGATTACTACCCGCTATTTCGTTTTTTCTGAATAATCAATCTTTTTTGGAACTATCCAAACGGGACTATTCCAAGGAGAATTGGATGGTTGAATAATTTTTTGCTGTAGCATTTTATTTTTATGGGAATGTAACTAGTGGTGTGAATTTCATGCATTATCGCGTCCAAAAATATTAAATTCGCAGCATAAATCGGAGATTGACTGTCTTTCCTCTTCGTTCATATGTGAAGTACGGAGAGCTTTCTTAATTTGTTCGAGTGGATTAGATTTGGAATAATTCTGCCTTAATTTTATTTATTTGACTTTGATTTTTAATATCAGAAGTTGGTAAGGCTTCTAAGTTTACGCTAAAATTTTCTAATTCAACAGAATAATCATTTATGTTTAATATTGTGGTAATAACTGGCTGGACTTTTACTAAACTATTACCTAAATAGACCCCACTTTGAATTTCTTGCGAATTGATTATACCTTCCTATATTGGTGTATTTAAAGTTTTTATTTTTACGCATTTTTCACCACGAGCTTCGATTTCATAAACGTTTTTATCTAAAGAATTTGGAATATCATTTGTAAAATCAGCATCAGAATTAGAACAAGAATGACAATTGGAAGAAACAGTGCGTCTTTGAATTTGTATTGGCAATTTATTATCTTTAAAAATTAAGAAATCATTTTGGTGGTCAAGGTGCATTTCGAATTTATTTAAAAGATCATTTCCTACCAATGGTTTAGAGTGTTTTGAGGAATATGTTTTGATTCGGCCTGTAGGGTTAGGGCAACTCTCATCCCGGCCGTCTGACGAGATGCCTGAGAGTTTAAAGAATTTGTATTTCGAGATTGGGAATTACTAGGACCAGGGTTGCTTGCTCTATTCGAATTATCCCTCATTCTATTATTTTTCTATATTCATTTATCAAGTGTCCAACATTCTTACAATATGCACAAGTTTTATTTTGAAATGGTTTCGTTTGAGGATACCTGGAATCGTTTCGGCAATATTTTGGGTTATTTAGAAAGGGTGAATAATTTGACCTTTGTGAATCGGAATTTTGAATATGTTTAATATTGTGTTGTCTCTGATTATAATTTTGATTGAAATGACAATTAAAACTAGAGTGACCACTTTTATTGCAAAAAGTACAGAATCTGGCAGTATTATTATGAACATTCTGATACTTTTGAATTTCTAATCGTCTTCTAAGGATTCAGGTTCTAAGCGATTGACAATTAAAGAAAAATTATTTTGCGGTCCCGTAATAAATACGTTTAACGCTTGATTTTTTTAAAGATTTACGCACGCTACCCTAGCTTCCCTACACAAACTAAGTTCTAAACAATTTATTAATTTAATGTAGCAATTCTCAACCTTGTTTGCGTAAGAGATTACATTTTCATTCGCATTTTGTTTACAGCTATTTAACTCTAATTGCCATTGACTAATAGTTCGTTTTTCAGAATACGTGTCTAAAAGATGATTCTTTAATGTAATCCAATCAGAAAAAGCCCTATTTCTAATTAATACTCTTGCATTATCTGTTAGTTTAGTTTCTATTATTGCAAAAAGAATGTTTCTGTACTCTAGCTTTATTAAAGATACAGCCTTATCATAATTGTCAATAAACTCATACAATTTTGACTTTGCACCATCAAATTTTACAAGCATTTTTTCAGCTAATTCTAAAGAAATATGTACTTGACTAGGTGTAGTATCGTTGTTAGCAGGCATTTTGGAGGTCGTAGGTAATTCAGGATACAAATTTGGCATCACACAAAAAAAAAACAAAACGTGTGAAAACAGAATTAGTACTCACAGTAGTAGAACAAAAGTTATCAGCATTTTCTTTCGGCTTTTCAGAGTTCCACCTGAGTTTCTTTCGGTCCAATTATTTGGGTTGACCACGGCTATTCCTCAGTTTCCGTAGTTGCGAAAGATCTTGTAGCGATCACAAGAGGAATAAGGGCAAAGTACCTTCCAAAAATCCGTAAATGTTTGGCTGTCAAAGGTGTTGCTCTTCGGTGTCCACGACTTCGAAATTCTTGAATCCCACTCCTGACACTAATTTTTTTCTTGTAATGGAACCCAATTGGAAATAAAAGTCTTCTACTGTTGTAATTTTTTATTAATTTAGCAAACTAATAACTAACACGAAGAATTTGAACAGAGTTTCAGCTTGACAAGAATTAGAAGGATTTAGAACGATAAAAGAATCTTGACGCGAACATAGATTATACAGTGCTGATTAAAATTTTAAAGTTTTCCTTAAATACAATTACAAATACATATAGGTACACATAAAAAGTTTTGATAATGATTCACGAGTTACAATTGCAGAGAAAAGTAATATCGAAGAGAAAAGTAAATACATAGTCAAATAGTTAAAGTCTTATTAGTTTATGATAAATTAGAAATTGTTTGTAGGGGATATTACTGTTTAATTTAATGTAGGCAGTGTTTACAATTTATGAATAGAATAAATGTGGGAACTAGAGATAACATCCTAAGATTTGCTGTAATTTGTCACTTACACAATTTAAAAAATTTTAACAAAGAATATTTTAATGTTTTTGAAGTGAAAACTTCTTTAGCGACGTTGGGCACTTTTTGGCAGGGGAAAATGTTATGGGTTCGCGTCACC
>NW_020439070.1:95397-125249 GCF_000699045.2 Agrilus planipennis | reverse complement strand
GTTGGTCTGTGTTCTGTCGGAGCTGCCTGCGACGCGCTGATGAGATCCAAAAAGATCGAAATCGCGATCCGCGTCTGGCAGTTTCGACAGAATACAGACCACTTCGAATAATTTTATTTAATTTGGATTATGTATTTAAAATGTAGCATCGTGCTACAGATGGCGCTTACCGCGCCATTTGTAGTATTTTCTAAAACGCACTGTTAAGACAGCAGGTAAGAGTCGGTCTGTGTTCTGTCAGAGCAGCTTGCGACGCGCTGATGAGATCCAAAAAGATCGAAATCGCAACTCTATCAAAATGTGCGAGTTTCATACAATCAGGTGTTCTAATTCTTTGTCACTGATATACTTTACCATTGGAAGAAGCGTAAGTTGTGACTCACTCCATACAATCATATCAGTGTAGTCACTGGCCTCAAAGTTTAACTTCGGAACTTTAAATATCCTTACCCCAGGTTTCGAATTTTTTCTAGATGAAATTATTCTCCTTAATCCCAATTCTTTATATTTGATCGGTTACCATATAGCATTGCTAATAATAGATTTTCAGGATGTGCAAACTTTCATAATATATTCTGCGAGTTTAATTAATTGCGTTGATGGGTTTGGTGTGGCAACATATAGTCGCAAGATTCTGTTAGCCGTTGTTAACCATCGTGAATGGGCCATTTTTCCTTCTATTAAACAAATCTTGCAAACATGATCCACTGCTTATTGCTTGGCAGATTTGATATAGATATTTCTGATCTGTACTCAGGCTATTTTCAGTTTCCGGCAGTAAAACAGGCATGTTTGTCGGGATAACAGAAAATTCAATGACAGAGTGATCAGTACAGTTCTCCAACGCTTTTCGTATTGGTCCGGAATAAAGTTGGGGCCCGCTGGTTGCTCTATCCAAGTTAATAAATAAATTCCGAAGAGTTAGTTTCGTTCGCGTGTAGTAGACAGATGAACCGTTGCAGTGGTCTGCCTAATTTCAACTCTATAAAAAGAATCACTCCATTTTTCCAGCCAGTATTTGTAGCAGTTCCGTCGCATCTAATAACCAACAATTTTCTCAAATGTATCTCGTTCTTAGTAAAAAATGATTGTATTGAATTCGCTATAGCCTTTCCTGTACCACACAACGTAGTTAGATGACCTAAGTGGAGTGATCTGGGTTCCTATATTAAATAGATGTGTTCTTCTGTAGCAATTGTTTTATGTAAACGTCGATCTCTCTTGCGAAACACAAGTGTTTTGTCTTTTCTTCCCTCGAAGTAGATACCTTTAATTTCCAAACCTTTAATTTCCGAAGAATACTTTGCATTTCATTACGCACTCGTTTTCTAGCTCTTCGAACTTTGCTACGATCTATGATTTTTTCTGTATTTTCCGAAGTAATCAGTCCGACATCTTGCAATACTGCACTTGCAACTGCTGCCGCCGATCGGTCAGAGATATTATAACGATCACAAACTGTGGCTAAGGTAGATAGAGATAGCCTGTTTCTGTGATTCGATAGAGGTAGTAGCAAAGCATTAGAATGAAGGGTTTTCGAAGTACTAGGCTGAGGTTCGATTATCTTATAAGTGCAGTAGCTTACAGAAAGAGCAGACGACGAGGGAGCTTGCTTTTCAGCGTTTTCCTCTTTCCTTGTCTTTGTTAGATTGGATTTCGACTCCCTTGCAAATTTCTTTGCCAGTTTTTTCGTCTCGGTGCGATTTAAGCTCCCAATCGCCATTTTTCATGTCTTTGGTCATATAGAAAACCCCTTTCTAGTGTAGGGACTTTCGTCCCCCGAGGACAACTGTAAGTGTTAAAATCAATGCATTTGCAGCTACAAATATCAAACAATTCTGTGGTACTTTTTTATTTCCATTCTTGTAACTTCACTTTAAATTTTCAGTTTGCTTGGATTTTGGATAGCGTAAAAAATGTAAGTATGTATCGTAATTACATTTTAGCTTTTGTTTTACTCGTTGTATTGTAACAGTTGGTAATGAAGCTGTACTCCACACTTCTATAAGATCAATTAATACTGCATTGAATACCTCAGAGATAGAAGGTTGTTTGCCATTGGTTTTAAGTTTTTCTTTATTTCTAACAAGAATAATATACTTTAACACGTCGAATGTTGTTGGAAGCACTAATTTATCAATGAAACAAGATGATCCTAAAATGGGACAGTCTGTTTCGTTTCGCGTAACTCTTTCTGACATTTTGTCGAAATAATTTTAAACTCACAACCTAAAATGAACATGATCTTTGAAGCGGCAGTAGTCAACTAAGTTGGTATAAACCGAATGTGAAGGTAGAAACTGAATAGTAGTTGTAATCAAAAGTAAACAACTCAACTTTTACACAAATACCTGCAATTTTTGTTTATTTTATTCTCTTTGACGTTATGCCGTTATAACTTTGTATTACATTTATTAGTAAATTGGCCCTTTGTATATAAAATTAGTATTTTATTATCTATTTACAGTAAAATGAGTTAACATGACAATAAAAGATTTTTCAATACCTTCAAGCAGCAGTATAAAACTAAAAGTAGGTTCTAATATTTTTTTTATTATTTTTTTTATGTACTGAACGGATATCATTTACCCGGCTTGGAACGACGAGCGGAAGGCAAGTTCGTGGCCTAATAGACTGCGAAAAACAACCATTGATGGTTCGAACTGTGCATACCTAGAATTTTTGTAAGACCAGACAGCGTAGCAGCACAGCTGCAGCATCATCAGTCATCACCGACCAATATTATTACCTACTTACCTACGTACCTACCTACAGTGTGGAACGACTGTTACGTTTCATTTAAATAATTCCATTTTTTTTTTTTTTTTAAAATATCCACAAATAGTAAAAGCGATTTATACAACAACATGACGATAATTGTAAGTATGCTTCTCATGTGTATACACGAGTGTACATATGTATGTGTGTATGCATGTATGTATGTGCAAAATGTACCAACAACAGCAAACACTGATGGTTCGAACTGTACGTACGTACGCACGATCTAGCATACCATTCAACTGTACGTATACATACATGTATACTACGGGATTGCAGCCGATGGTTGCAGTACTGGCAGCTGTATGTATGTATGTGTAAAATGCACTTACATATCACCTAGCACTCGTATACATGCATGTTACGTATGATTCAAAGCTGACGGCTGCGTTGCTAGCAGCTGTATGTGTGTGTGTGTGTGTGTGTGTGTGTGTGTGTGTGTGTGTTGTTTGTGTGTGTGTGTGTGTGTGTGTGTGTGTGTTGTGTGTGTGTGTGTGTGTGTGCGTGCGTGTGCGTGTGTGTGTGTCTGTGTGTGTCTGTATGTGTGTGTGTAAAATGTACATACGTACCACCTAGGTCTAGCCGAAGAATGACCTTCTTCCTCCACAACCAAAGAATGACCTTCTTCAGCAAGAGAATGACTTTCTTCAGCCGAAGAATGATCTTCTTCAGCCGAAGAATAACGTCCAAAGGGGCCGAAGAACTAGACGATGGTCAGAACTGGATCCGGAGTCCCAGCTCCGACATTGTTTTACTACTTGCCTCATTTTAAGTATTTACTGTATAGAGACTCTCAGATAGTGACAGAGAAAGAAAACCAATATTTTAGGGTCTGCCAATTTTTGCATGTTTACAGTGTAAGCGGCCTTAAGTAACATATACTCTCGAAGAGCATTCTGAACAGAATATCAAATAGATATCTTAAACTACGTAAATCAAGAACGTAGCATCACAGGGGCGTGGACAATATTGAGATATAAAGTATCGTCAGGAAGATGGTTAAGCGTTGCTTTAAGACATCCTAATCTCTTAATCATCATATTCACAACAAATAAAACAAACGATCACTTACTTAAAAAGGCCAACACGATCACAGCGATGATCCCCAGCTATATCACTGCCAATATCACCTTACGGCACCTTTATCAAATATAGAAAAACATGTGTGAGCACTCAAGCATACCTTTCCTTAGCATTTATCGTGCATCTTACTGTACAAGGCCATGTTGCAATATAATCAACTAAAGATAAATACATTGACCGCAGCCAAATTACTGTAATCAACTACTTGACACTTATTGATGCTGTATCAACCTGATCTTGGGAAAGGGCAAACACCCTCTTCCCGCACTACCTCTGCAAGACAGACTTTTCTGTCCAAAACTGGACTGAGGTCATTAATGGGTTAGATAACTGTACAACCGCAGCCCACAGTCCCCATTGCACCGCAGCGCTTTCAAACCTCAGCCCCCAAATAACGACTGTGTCACCGCAGCTTAACAGTCTAGGTAGCGTCCCTAATTATCTCATGAGTTACTTTCAATATCAACATAAATCATCAACAGCATCTTCATTTAAAACAATCAGTAAAATAATTACTAAGCATGCTTGAAGTACTCAGTGAATAACTCACCCTGATTTGCAGGTAACACAGGTAACAATCACTAATATTATAACGTCCTTAAAATATGCACAATTATTGGAGAACACAGAGTAGCACAAGTGCACTTTAATACGTTTCACGCATATGTAACATTAACAGGTCCTGTTTGTTTCTTCATCTCGAAGAGGGTCGATCCCCCTTGACCGATCACCCCGCATAAAGTATAAACACATGGGCAAATTAGGTAAAATCTATCCCAACTAAGTCCGTAAAATTAACGTAGAAATATACATACCGACCACTATATACACATATGTTCGTTTAGTTTTCGAACGACTATTTATTTACACACATATAGAAATAATAAAACCCTTACAACAGCCGCCAGCTGCACTAAATATCATGCATAACGCATTAATTCATATTTAAACATTAACATAAGTTTGAACAGTTTCTGAAAGCAACTTTTGTATATGTCATGTATAATAGAATTTTTTTCGTGGCGTTATTGACTCTTCACTATGTTCAACAAATGAATCACTTTTTGTCAGTCTGTCGTTGTTTCCCGGCATTACATAGTTATTAGTAAGACCAAATATTGAATTATAGACGATTGGTGATGGTACACGTTTCAGTTTTATGTATAAAACAGATTTTTTTCAGAACACTTACATTTCACCATTTTAAACAAATGAAACAGTTTTTTTAGGTATCTTGTTTTCTCCCAATACATAGTTATTAAATATGTAGCGACCAACATAAATTACAGCACCCTGTACATATAATGTCGTTGTGTAAATATGTAAATCTTTTGTATGATATTCCTTTTCTGTGTAAATATTTCTCAACATTATCTTCTAAAGCTTTTGTATTCTATCCATCTGTTCCAATAACTTTTATTACTGTACTTTCCTATAATCTCTATTAACATTTCAACTTCGCGTACTAGCCGCATGACGTCTGTACTTTGCTATCCGTCCTAATTGCTATTTTATGAGGGGTTTCTTCGGTGATTTGGGTTCAACAACTTAATTCTATATTTTCTATCTTCAACAGTTTTCAAATCATATTTTCTTACTATTGGTTCCCTTCTTTTATCTACAACCCTTAGCTCCACCTTCATAACCTTCCTAAATTATTCAAATTCTAAATTCTTCGGTTCTAAATCAACCTTCGTTCTACTCTTCTTAATCTCTAACAGTTCTCAAATAAATATTAGTTTTATCAGATTTTATTATTTTAATATTGAACACGCAAATAACCAAAAATAGACAAAATATTGATTTGTAAAGGTACTAGTGTCAATATTATGTTAAAAAGTAACTTTACAATATTTATCCTTCACTCAATTTTTTATTATTTCTGTAACTTTCTATACTTCACTTTAACTTAGTTCAGTTAACTTAAAGTTAAAGTGAAGTATAGTACAGTCACAAAAATAATAAGAAATTGAATTACAATGGAGCTTC
This sequence comes from Agrilus planipennis, assembly GCF_000699045.2. NCBI lineage: Eukaryota > Metazoa > Arthropoda > Insecta > Coleoptera > Buprestidae > Agrilus > Agrilus planipennis. Next base: position 119,399 of record NW_020439070.1, on the reverse strand, counting down.
ACAAAATACCCAAGATCTGTATCAATTATAATTATCCTTCACAATTAATTAAGCGAATGAACAATGTTTTAAACTATGAAACCCTTTTTTATCATAAGTTTAAGTCTTAATATTAAATAGTACACGAGTTATGAATTTTTGAAAATATGCAAAAACTTGCAATATACTCAAAAACTACTGAGCCAATATTTCTTTGGATTCATTATTATTTAAATATAAAAAATCAAGCTACGTAATGGGTGAAAAATGTTCTTATTAGTGTGAAACTAGTTAGTTGTGATTGAAATGTTAATATACTATTGCCTTTTAAATAAACATATACCAGCAAATCGTATATGTCTTATTGCAGTCTTGCCTTATGAATGGTAAATTGTAAAAAGTTATTCTGTGAAGCTGTTTTTCAGTTCAAATTAATAGACATTAGATACATAAATAAATAGATAAGTTAGATATACATTAAAGCGTTATGCATGTTTTAATAGATTGTTCTATAGTTTGTGACTCTAAATATGCCCCTTGTCATTAGGAGACTGTAAAAATTGGTTTTCTTTTCTATCACTATCTGACAGTGTATCATTCATTTTGGCTGCACATTGCAATGGGTACGTTAATATAATTATTTATTTGAATAAGAACATACCTGTTTTTTCATTTTTTTAAAAATGTTTACCACTACAAATACATTTTCATTGCTATCAGATTCCATATTTAATTTTCAATTTTGGAATTCTATGTTCAATATTTCGCCTTTCCAATACGAAGGCTTTATCAAGGTACTGGAAAGGGGAAACCTTGGTCGGATTATCTAATGAAATGAAAATAAACAACATTTCAGTTCTTTGATTTTATTTATTTATTGAGGAAGATCGGTATATAGACTTGTATTTTATTTCAAATAGGTACCCTATGAATAACTTTTTCTGACTATATCTGCATGCCTTTTAGAAGGTATTCTTTTAAGTGTGGTGGGCATTAATAGCAGTGCTTTGGAACATGTTAAGTATGTTATCATGTTTTAAAAGAATATTTCCTATGGCTAATAATTTTTACAGTTAGCACGCGGATTTTCATCTGGCCCTCCTTCAACCGTGATGATTACAACTGGTTTTACCAATCCACGGTTAGTTTTAGCTAATGCTTGAAACTCTTCAAGTTCGAGGAGCGTCTCGAAATGCTGAGCATGGGTATTAGCAGTAGATGAACTACGCTTTCCACTTCGGATAGCAATATATGTTAGTTCAGAATATCCAACGCCTTGCGGTTGTCCTAGCATACTAGAAGTGATTTTGATACCGGCATAAACTGATGACATAAATAACTACTGCTAACGTAATCACCATCTAGACCCCCCACCTCCATGTCATCAAAAATAAGCAAAGCAATGGCCCACCGCCCCCTATAGTGCTTACGTAACACTTGAACGGCCACTTACCACGTAGAGATTAATTTGGGGCATCCGCAATAATTCTTTGAAAAGGGGATTGTCAAATTGATTATCCGTGACAAGAATTTTGGACATTTTGTAATGCGCGAATAGGTTAGCTTACGCCTCCACAATGTCCGGGATGTTCATGGATGCTAGGGGATTAAACATAAAAAATTTAGAAAAGCTGCCTATCGATGTCAAAAATTTCTGGTTCCCCACTGAAAATATATCTACATAAACAGTATCGAAAGGTTCTCTAGTTGTGGGAGTTTTAATTTAGTTGGGTTCCTTTCATATTTTGCCTCTTGGCAAACAGAGCATTCGTCGAAAAATTCCTTGCGTCTCTAATTATATTTGGGCAATAATATTCCCTACCAATTTGCGCAGATAATTCTTGCGCTCCGTGGTAACCCTGAATATGCAGTTGTTTCAAAATTTCCCTTTGTTCCTAGAGGTCAGTGACATCCATTAATAGTTTGTTAGTGTACAAAAATATAATAGAGCCGTCTTTCGTATAAATGCATTTAATAAGTTTTGGGTCCGCATATACACGTAATGCGTTAATTAATTCATTCTCACCGTTATTTCGAGTTATCTGTAATAAATACCTTGTCCTATCAAGAAGTTTTATTTTACTTAGTTTCGGACTACTGAAAAGAGTTACCACAAAATGCGTCTTATGGAGATTAAGGGGTTTGTCGGTAATCGGCATGTCGCTCTTACATTCTCCGATTGAGAATGTCTTGTGGCACTAGAATTATCTTCTGAGATTTCTGCCGAATCGAGCAGGTCTCGACCCTCAAAGTGTTCGCTTTCTGGAGTTTGATTCTAATGTCTGGCAGTATCTAAATTTTCTCTCGTTCGGGTTTTCCGGCAAGTTCCGACATCGAGTGCTGCTCTGGTTTCAAATTTTCCTCAGGTAAAAATTCGTCAAAGTCGCTCGGGTCAGTATAACTTCGTTTGCCTATATCCCCAGGATGAATAAATATAGAAATCAAATCCTCCTGTGATTCCACCGGGTAGTTCCCCAGTCGCGACAAAAAGTTAGTGTTAGCTTTCTCCCTTTTTATAGTTTATCGTGTAATCGAATTCCTCCAGTTGTAACCGCCGCCTTACCAATTTTGAATTGGGCTCCTTATAATTGAATTGCCACTAAAGTGGTGATCCATGATCTGTAAGGATAAAAACCTTGCTCGTTCAGACTATTTCCAAACATCCTTTTTCCACCGTTGCGTCGTTTTGTTCATGACTGTGGTGTTCTGATGTATGTATGTGTATATATGTGTTAAGATAATGTACGAAAGAATGACTAATGAAGGTTATGATTACGGTACAAGGATATACAAGTAGTAGCGCAGAGGATTCGGACGTCTTGCACAGTGTGACGATTACTGTGTTGCAGTTTTTAATTCTATATTTTATTTCAAACTGTTGAGTTTAAATCAAAATATTAGTCTGTAAAGTTGGCAATAATTTCAAGAGTCAAAATCGGGTGGCAATACTGTAATCAAACATAACCTAGAAATGTTAATCCGAGAAAGTGATAGAAAGGTGAAAGTTGTGCTCCAAATTGAATCTGAGAATTGTTGATATAAAAGTTGTCATCGAATGTTATTTCGACTTGAGTTTTGCTTGGCAAAACTAGTTGTCAACGAAAAGACAAAAAGGTACCTTTTTTTGTATACAGTTAATAAAACACTGTTTATACCAACGTCTGGACTTTATTATTGGAGATCCCAACCACTGATAAACAACAGGTTATGGGCCCAGGACTACGCCAAAAAGGGCATCTCCAAGAAAAGTGACAGTGGTGCACACGTCAGGCGAGCAGTTACAGCCCGCAGCAAGTCGACAACGGCTCAACAAACCAGAAAGCAACGTCGGATATCGTCTGAACAAAATCGTCGCACAAAAACAAAACCGAAAATTGTCAAAACTGTAAGTACAGTCACACTCAAAAGTTAAGTCACGTGATCATGGATACAGTCAAGTCACAGTTGGTGACGTTGAGTCAGGACTCTCACGGAGAAGTTAACTATGTGCCATGGAGACTGAAATTGAATGTTGTTTTGAAAACAAGGAAATTGTTTGACATTGCGACTGGAGTTAAACTCAAACCGGAAGGAGGCGACGATAATGAACAAGTCATAGCTTGGATTCAAAAAGACTTAGAATCACAGCAGCTCATTGTTTTGAATGTGAGCGATCAGATAGCATACAAAATTGCAAATTGTAATTCAGCAAGTCAAATGTTGGATAAGTTAGTCAGACTGTATGGCACAAAGACAGACATGACATTGGAAATATTGAGAAGACAATTTTTCAATTACAATTATGATGAAAATAAATCAGCTGTAGAAAACTGTATGGAATTGTTGTCCATAGGTGAGCAATTATCGACTGAGAATGATCCTGTTCGTGATTCCTGGATGATGACGAGGATTTTGAGTATGCTGCCTCCCCGACTGGCTCACTTTAGTACATCATGGGACAACGTGTCTGGTGCTGATAAAGATACTTCTACACTGATTGAACGACTGCGAATGGAGGATGAGAGACAGAAAAACAAGAGTGGTGGACAGGACTCAACCTCAGTAAATGCATTGTTTACCAAACGAAACAACAAGAAGCAGCAACAAGGAAAACCGGTAAACAAAAATGAGAAAGGAAACCTGGAGTGCTACAAGTGTGGACAAAAAGGACACTTCAAAAGAGACTGCAAAAATAAGCCATGTGCCAAATACCTTGCATACTACAAGAAGAATTATGCCTGCAATATGTGTGGACAGAAAGGTCACTTTGCAAAAGAGTGTCCACAACGCGAGAAGAACAACAATGACCAAAAGCCTGGGTTACTGTGAGCCTGAAGACGTCGGACCTGGACAGCAGCCCGGACCACCTGGAGGACAAAATGACAACCTGGTACCAAGACAGTGGCGCGAGTCAGCACATGACCTCGCATCGCGATTGGTTCACCGAATTCAACGAGTTGAGCAAACCCGTGTCAATCCTACTTGGTGATTCGACGGAGATAGATGGCGCTGCAATCGGCACAGTGAAACTTGAGGCGTTTGATGGGAACAATTGGTACCCTGTCGTACTGAAGGACGTTCTGTATGTTCCAGAACTGAAGTTCAACCTGTTCTCAGTTAGTCATATGCTCGATCAAGGGTATGTGTTGAAATCAGACAAGGACAAGTCTGAGTTTCTCGATGCAGACAAGAAAACGACTGTTGGCATAGCGACAAAGCGTGGCAATCTTTTCCAAATGATGTTGAGACGTGGCAAGCAACCCCCTGGCATGGCAGCAATTTCAATTCGAACGTGGCACGAGAGGATGGCGCACCAGAATGTCAAGTACGTCCGAGACGTTTTGAAGAGAAAAGGCATAAAGTTTGTTGATGACTGGCAGGACTATTTATGTGAAGGTTGTACTTATGGCAAACAGCACTGCAATTCTCACCCCAAGAACGAGAAGAAAGCTGAGGATCTTTTGGAGGTTGTACATGTGTACATGGGTGAAGAAAAAGAACCTTCACTAGGTGGCGCTAAATACTTCTTACTTTTCAAGGACGATTATTCGCACTTTCGAACGGTTTATTTTATGAAGACCAAAGATGAGGCCCCGGAGAAGCTGAAAAAGTTCGTGAAGATGGCGGAAAATCAACTTGGAAAGAAGATTAAATGTCTACGTTCAGACAATGGAAAGGAGATTAAAAATGCCACAACAGAAAAATTTCTGACTGACTTGGGAATTTTTCATACGTTCACAAATCCACACACGCCACAACAGAATGGACGGATTGAACGTGAGATGAGAACCATAGGTGAGGCCGCACGCTCAGCCCTGACAGCAGCCGGCTTACCAGAGCGATTGTGGGCGGAGGCAGTCTCATATGCTGTTTTCACGATCAACCAGACAGGCACAAGTTCAGTGAAAGGTAAAAGTCCAGCAGAATTGTGGTTTGGCAGGCAAATGGATCTGAATAAGTTGAAGATATTCGGATGTGAGTGCTACATTTTGCTGCCAAAACATAAACGACGCAAGTTTAGCAAGAAGTCTGAGAAGGGCTATTTGGTGGGTTACGATTTCGACTCGCCAACTTATCGAGTATACATTCCTGGACGTCGAGATGTCGTTAGTGAAGCAAATGTTATCTTCAATGAAGAACACGAGAGGAGCCTGACTGAAATAGAAACCAAAACACAGGAAAATGAAGATGAAATTGAGAATGAGCCAGTGACTGATGAAGAAGAAGAAGAAGACGAGCACGAGTCCAAGGACGAGGACACAAGTGAAGAAGAAGAAATACCGCAACCCAAAACTTCAGAGAAGAGACCAGTCCGGTCAACGAGAGGAATACCGCCAAAGTGGTTTGGAGACTTTGCATCGTGGTTCAGTAGTGCAGACGGACGAGAAATCATTGCATTGATTGGTGAAGGAGGAGACATCACGGTGTCTGAAGCGATGAAGGATCCAAAGTGGCGTCGAGCTATGCAAGACGAGTACAATTCATTGATTGACAGAGAGACTTGGAGGCTGGTACCCTGTCCTGAAGGAGTGACACCACTTTCATGCAAGTGGGTGCTGACAGAAAAATCAGATGGCAGACTGAAGGCTAGACTGGTGGCTCGAGGCTTTGAACAACAGAAAGGAATCGATTATGAAGAAACATTTAGTCCAGTTGCAAGTTACTCATCCGTTAGACTAATTTTTAGCTATGTTGCCTCGGAGAAGTGGAAGCTGATAGCCTTCGATGTGAAGACTGCTTTTCTGTACGGAAAATTGAAACAAGTTATACACATGAAGCAACCAGAAGGATTTGGAGACGGGTCAGAAGACGTATGTGAACTAGACAAGAGCATTTACGGTCTCAAACAGGCACCAAGGGAGTGGAACACAGAGGTGACAGGTTCTTTTGAACAGATTGGACTGGTGAGTTCAGATGATGACCCGAGCGTGTTCTACAACAAGTCAAAAACAATCATTGTGGCCTTATTTGTGGATGATGGACTAGTGGCTGGAAAAGATGAGAAGGAAATCTTCGACCTGCTGAAGTTGATTGGAAAGAAATTCGAAATCACCCACAGTGAGACAATCCCGGACAAGTTCACGTACCTCGGCATGGACCTGAAGATTGACTCAAAAGGGATTTTTGTGAGTCAACCAAAGTATACACAAAAGATTCTGAAGAGAATGGACATGGAACAGTGCAATCCAGCACCAACCCCCATCGAGCCTGGTATGGTGACAAAGCCGACAGACCTGGTGAACGACGAGCGAGTGCCTGCAGGGACGCCCTACCGCGAGGCTATTGGTAGCCTACTTTATCTGGCAACAATATCGAGGCCAGACATCAGCTATGCGGTCAACTACCTGAGCAGACACTGCTGCGACCCCAGAAAAAGTCATTGGAAAATGACCAAGAGGATATTTCAGTATCTGAGAGCTACACCTAAGGCAGGGATCTACTTTGATGGAGACAGAAAAATCAAAGTATTTACGGATGCTGATTTTGGAGGAGATAAAGAGACCATGAAATCGACGAGTGGAGGCTTGATCTTCAGAGGCGGACCAGTTGTTTGGTACTCTCTGAGACAAAAAGTGGTATCCACATCAACTGCGGAGGCGGAGTACAGAGCTGCATACCAAGTGATCGACGAGGTGTGTTGGATCACAAGACTGGCCCTGGAACTGGGCATCCTGGAAGCAGATCAACCGTTCCCGCTGTTTGTCGACAACAAGTCTGCAGTTCACATGCTGCAGAACACTCACGAGGGTAAACTGAATAAGGGCAAGAAGCACATTGAGATTTTGAGAAAGTTTATTAAGTATCATACCAAAGAAACTGTTTTAGTTGAGCACATTGAAGGCAAGAAGCAAATTGCTGATATCTTTACAAAACCTTTGAGTAGAGTTCCATTTGAATTGAATCGTTCATTTTTGATTAAGGAGGAGTGTTGAGTTTAAATCAAAATATTAGTCTGTAAAGTTGGCAATAATTTCAAGAGTCAAAATCGGGTGGCAATACTGTAATCAAACATAACCTAGAAATGTTAATCCGAGAAAGTGATAGAAAGGTGAAAGTTGTGCTCCAAATTGAATCTGAGAATTGTTGATATAAAAGTTGTCATCGAATGTTATTTCGACTTGAGTTTTGCTTGGCAAAACTAGTTGTCAACGAAAAGGCAAAAAGGTATGAAAACAAACGTCGTTGTTATGCTTATTTTGAAAGTTAAAATTGTACTTGCACATGCCTATTGTAACTTGCTTGATTTTTTGTACTTTGCAGCTAAATATTGTAAACATCTTTTTTTGTTGCTCAACTCTCTTATTGTAAACATTAAGATTGAACTCATTTATTTTCAATATACTAATTGTTAAATACGACTCAACAGGTACCTTTTTTGTATACAGTTAATAAAACACTGTTTATACCAACGTCTGGACTTTATTATTGGAGATCCCAACCACTGATAAACAACACAAACACTTAGTATGGTTCACAAACTTTGAATATAATTCATTTTATTACAGTGAAGAAGTACCTACAATTTAAATATTCGTCACGATAAGGTTAGAAGAAATATTGTTATAGAATGTCATCCAAATAGTGCCTCATATAATTACAGTGTCGGCATAACTACAATAGATAGGGTCAATATCAGTGTTCGGCGGTCGCATTCATCCTCATTTAATTGTATGCCATTCTGTCCACATTCCTCATGTTCCAGGAATGCAATTGCTCGAGGTAGGGTATTGCCCTGTTGGGTTTTTGCCCATACTTGGTTCGGCGAACTTGTTTTCCGTTGTTTGGTTTTTGGTAGGTATTGCAATAAGTTCATCTTTGTCACATATTTTTAATCAGTTACATTTTGTTCTTCTACTTGTTCGATTACGTTTTGTTTGTCACTTCATTACACTTTAATTGCTATCCGTTTATTTTTATAGTTAGTTTTGTTGTAAATAAAGTTTTTGTACATAGTGTTTATTATTGAAGTTTTATTCACTATTGCAAAAATATCATTGAGAAAACTCTGCTCGTGAAGTCACGGCAACCATTGGTCCTTCGAGCCGGATAACAAACATAAGTTTCTTCAAAAACAAGGATTTTCGCAAGGCATCAGGCCAGGATTACAGCATCTGTGCTCTGAAGTTCGAATATCCAACATCAATGACAACATTCCTTCAGGATATTCGCAAACCATCAGACCAGGATTACAGCATATGTGCTCTGAAGTTCGAATCTCCAACATCAAAGACAACATTCCATCAGGATATTCGCAAACCATAAGGCCAGGATTACAGTATCTGTGCTCTGAAGTTCAAATTTCCAACATCAAAGACAGCAATGCATCAGGTGAGTCTCCAATTCATTTTTTCCTTCTTTCGTAGTTACCATTTTCCTTGTTCCTTATAAGTGATTTAAAATGACTTTATCAAACGAAGAAGTAGAAATTAAGCATCTTCATATTAAACGCAGACAAGTTAAGGCTAGTGTAACTCGTTTCAGAAAGCAATTACAAAATATCAGTGCAGATAACGTAGATGTATTAGATCTTAAACAAAAATTAAAAAACTACATTCCCAATTTTCACAAATTTGACGATATTCAATCGCGAATAGAAATATTAGATAGGGCGGAAATGAATGGCAATGATCACGAGGAATTTGAACAGGATTATTATGAACTATTAAATATGGCAGAAAAACTTATAGTTAATGATGAATCCAAGGCGTCACGTTCAATTTCCAATACAAGCATAAGCAATACATCTGCTCAAAACGTAGAAATTAACAATTTGCACGCTCGCATGCCGACTATTAACATTCAACCCTTCTCAGGGGAATATAATCAATGGCTCGCGTTTTCTGACTCATTCAAGTCGCTGGTAGATTCTCACCCATCTTTATCTGACCTTGTAAAGTTGCATTACCTTAAGTCAAGTTTGCAAGCGGAATTTCTAGGCTTCATTCAAGACTTGCTCCGACAATTATGCAATCGCTATGAAGCTACTAAGCGACAACTATAATAAAGAACGGCTGATTGTACAAGGTCACGCTCGTTCATTGTTCGATACACCCAGTCAAACAGCTAATAAACAATTAGCGTGCAATTCAAATGTTCACGAGCGTCTTGAGCGGCTAGGTTATGGAAAGTCAACAAGGTCCAGCAGGTCGATAGCCATTCTGCGGAAGAACAACAAGTCGAAACGCATTTTGTGTTTATACATGCTTGCGATTCTACAGGTCGTTTTATCGTCAAACTACCGTTTAAGCAGGAGTCTTTGTATTTTGGGAACTCTAAGAACACTGCACTTAAACGCTTCTACAGCCTGGGACGTAAAGTATATAAACAAGCACAATTATTATATCAACATACGCAATTCGTCACAGAGTACCTTCACTTAGATCCCATGTCCGCTGCTGCACCAGACGACACCGAACTCCAGACTTCATATTCTTTTCCAAATCATTCTGTAATAAAGGAGGATAGGTTGACCACCAAACCCCGGGTCGTGTTTTACGCGTCGGCGAAAACAACCTCAGAAAAATCACTGAACGATATCCAGATATTCAACAGAATCTATTCTCCATTCTGGACATCGCTAAAATGTACCGCCAGGTACTGGTAACTCCAGACGACAGGCGTTTTGAAAATATTCTGTGGCGATTCAACCCAGCAGATCCAGTGTCGGAATACGAGCTATCCACGGTCACGTACGGAACAGCACCCACATTATTTCTAGGCACTAGATCCCATTTCCCAGAGGATCGAAGAGGATTTCTACCTTTTTTCGCCTTTTTCCTGCTTCGATAAGCTAGTTCTACAAATAACAAGGAATGGAACAGTTGATAAAACCAGTAAAATACTTACGCTAAGTCCCTTTATCGCTACTGATGAAAAGAAGAACCCGATTATTCTTCCGGCTAAACATAGTTTTACCGATCTCTTAATAATGTATCTCCATAAAACGCAATTGTACGCAGATCACGAAGGCACACTTGCGGCTACACATCAGAAATACTGGCCGGTGTCTTCCAGAAATAGTGTAAAACGTATAATTAATAAATGTATTACCTATTTCCATACAAACCTAGTAATCTCGCAACCAAAGATGGGTGAATTACCAGTTAAACGCGTTGAACCTTCTCTACCATTTTTAGTATCAGGCGTGGATTATTCTGGCCCTTTCAAATTAAAGAAAGGCTCGCGAAAAAGCAGAAGTATTGTAAAGGCTTATGCTGCTGTGTTAGTTTGTTTCTCTACTCTAGCGGTTCACATTGAATTGGCCAGTGATTTGTCTAGTGAGTCATTCATTACCGCTCTGAAAAGGTTTATAGTCCGTAGAGGCAAGGTATCAGAATTATATTCAGACAATGGCCCAAACTTTGTTGGCGCTAATACAAATCTAAAAGAAATGCGAGTCACGGCAACCAACTGATAGGCGAATAAGTACATATTTTTAGTAACCGAGATCTACTCAAACACCACAATTGACGGCGAGGATAAAAGAAAAAGGAAAACGGAGTAAGTACTTTAATGTACACTACTAAATTAGTAACAAAATGTCAGTCAATTAAGCTCCAGTGAGTGATAACTCATCAATAACTCTGACAAATGGTACTTAAACGTACAAATTCACGGAACTAATATCAAAGAGCCAGATAAAAGGGTCCAATAAGTTAATAACTCATTAATACATTTTGACAAATAGGAAAGTTCCAATGAGTTAATTGCTCATCAATATATCTGCAAAACAGCGCAGTGGAGTTCCAATGAGTTAATTACTCATCAATATGTCTACAAAAAAGCACAGTGGAAGGTTCCAATGTGTTAATTGCTTATCAATATGGTTGCAAAAAGTGCAGTGTTGCCACAAAGGTAATATATGGTTCAAAACGCATTTCGCAACCAATATAAAAAAGAAGAAAAAACAATAAAATCAACAATAAAATTAATATTATCACAATTACGATGTTCAAAGGGATGAAAATACGAAAAGTTTATATTTTCAGATCAGCCTAACAATTCTGAAATGTCTCACGTACCAGTATTAGAAGCATTTGAGTGCGAAGGTGATCCTAATTCCATGGGTTCTCGATGGGAAAGATGGAAACGTGCACTAGAAATATACTTTCTAGCAACGAACACGGAGCAATCTAATAAGAAGAGAGCCACACTCTTGCATACCGGGGTTTATCCTTGCAAGATATTTTCTTTAACATTCCGGGAGCTTACGTTAATGAGAGTGAAGGAGTTGATGTTTATGAAACAGCTATTAAAAAACTGGACGAATATTTCTCCCCAAAACAAAGTAGTGTTTACGGGAAACATGTTTTTAGATTAATGAAACAAGAACAAGGTGAAAATTTTGAAAAATTTTTAGTGAGGTTACGACGACAAAGTTCAAAATGTAAATTTACTGACGAAAATCAAAATCTACCTTTTTGCAGAATTAATAAGAAGAATACTTTTATTAGGAGACACAGTAACAGTAGATAAAATAATAACTGAAGCAAATTCTCTTGAAACCGTTGAAAGACAATTAAACGATTTCAATGAAAAATCAAGTTGCGGTATAAATAGAGTCGAAGACAAAATGAAGAAATTTGGCACGGAGAAGCAGATCGCATGTAGTAGATGTGGTAGCACGAATCATAAAAGTAATAGTAGTCGATATCCAGCCAAAGATAAAATCTGCAGTAAATGTGGTTACTGGGAGCATTTTCAAAAGCAATGCAGATCGAAGGCTAACAAACATAAAAATAATACTCAGTTAAACCCAACAACTAACTATTATAAGAAATCCAACTGACAAATCACATACTGCAATTGATTACATTTTGTACATAGGCGATAACTCTATAATAAACTGCCAGTTAGGGAGAGTAATTGTACAGATGCTTATTGACTCAGGAAGTAAATGCAATATTATCAGCGATAAAACTTGGGAGCACCTTAAAAGGAGTATATAGTGTCAAATCAGCAAAAAGATCCGGATAATATCTTACAAGCTTAAGGGGCTAAAAACCCTTTACAAATAATTGGATCATTTGAGGCAAGAATAACAATAGGAGCTAATAATTCTGAAGCCACATTCTACGTTATACGCAATGGGACCAGGAATCGATCACACTGCTTGCAGTCTGTTTGACAAGATCTTCTGGAAAGTGCATTGGCATTATTGTGTCCGGTTCCAGGCCGGTGCTCTACGTCAAAATCATATTCCAATAGCTACTCAGTCCATCGACCTACCTGGCCTTCCGGATTCTTGAAATTCCGAAGCCACTTTACAGCTGTATGATCGGTGCGTAGGGTGAATTTTCGTCCATGTAGGTATTTATAAAATGTTCTACACCTTTGACTACAGCCAGCATCTCTCGCCTAGTTACACAGTAGTTTATTTTGGCTTTTAATAAGATCCTGCTAAAATAGCCGATTACCTTCTCTTGGCTATCTTGTAACTGCGAAAGAACGGCTTTCATTCCCACATTGCTGGAGTCAGTGTCCAAAATGAACTTCCATTGGGTCGTGGATACCAGCACGGGGCTGTGATTAAAGCCCGCTTTAAAGTCTCAAATGTTTTGACTATCCGAATTTCAATGAAATTTGCGGTAACTTTCGCTTAAACGTGTCAAAGGTTTGGCGATATTGGCGAATCCATAAACGTAGCGACGATGATACGTGCACAATCCCAAGGAGCTTCTTATGTCGTGGACATTTTCAGTCACTGGCCATTTCTTCACGGTCTTTACCTTCTCTGGATCCACGGCCACGACCTTCGCTGATACAACATGTCCCAAATAAGAGACGTCTTCGCGGAAGAGGTGACAATTTTTCGGAAAGCGCTGGAATACCGCTTGCAAATTAAAAGTGCTTCCAATCACTATGATGTTGGCCAAGTATACCGAGCAGGTCTTTCCAATTTGATCACTCAAGATTTTCTCCGTCAACCATTCGAACGTCGCCGGGACATTGCATAACCAGAAAGGCATAATTTCCATAGGCCCGTGCCGATCGAGAATGCGGTCTTTTCCTTGTAGGCAGCATCTTGCACAACTTTCCAGTATCCGCTCTTCAAATCGAACACATTTTCGAGCCAGAAAGCATATCAAGTTGTCATCAATCCGTGATAGTGGATAACCGTCTTTCTTGGTTACGTTGTCGAGTCGTCTGCATTTAGTGGATTATTCGCTCTGCTTCTTCCTTCTTGGCCAGGGGCAATCGTCTAGGTCTATGTTAGAAATCACAAATTTATTATTTTATCAACCAACTCTTCGAACGTTTATTAACCGAATAAATACGTGAAATCATCTGCCTTTGCTCTCTATCTCATAAAACACATATGTATCAGTACATAGGTACGTACCAGTACACGGCACACATATCTTAATGTAAACTACATATATGTGACTAATAAGAAGTGTGAAACAAAATATTGTGAATACTATAAAATACACATTGCAGAATCAAGGTCTCACGGCAGTTTTGCTATTTCGTTGTTTGTTCCTAACATTCGGCCTTTCTGACCACTGGTCTGTCCTCAGACAAACCATTCTTTGTTGACGTAGGTATACAAACCTACAAACTATGCCCCGCAGGGTTCATACCTTTAAAATAAAGAAACCGCAATTTCTTTTCGTCTCACATGTGTGTAAGATCGCAATATTACTATTCAATTTCAAATTGCTTTATTGAACTGAAGCAATACCAATTTTGAAATCGCAATTACTTGGTCTATGCGTATTATTAATAAATGGAATAAAGAACAAATCTCAGACACAACGTAAACATTAGGTACAGCTACTTATCTTACCACTAATATAACAACAAGAAGAAAGATTGAAAACAAACATTGAACATGAATCAAAAATAAACACAAAATTGCAATACTATGAAAGCCGCAGCTTCTCCTTGTTCTCAAAACTTTTGTTTTCATGCTGTATATAATTAAAGACCTCGGTCTTAATAGAAAAGTTCATCACTATCAGGAGTCAGCAACTCCCTCAATACGTCTTTTCGTAAGCCGCAGCTTACCATCGTCGATAGAGTCCGCAACTCCTCTTTATATCAATTTCCAGAAAAGCCGCAGCTTATCACTGTTGAATTCCAGGAGTACGCGACTCCTCTCCTTCCCCTCTTTTTTTTTTATAATGTCCCTTGCCACGGTTTCACTCTGTCAACGGCTACTACCGTCTTCAAGTGTTTGATTCCTTCTCGTAGATCGTGCACTAAGTAACGATCATTTGTTAATACTTTTATCACTCGAAAAGGACCCCGGTATTTAGGTCGTAACTTTCGACTCGTACCAATGGCGACTTCACTCGTTATTTCTAACATCACTATATCTCCTATCTTATATCGAACAGCCTCTTTTCTGAATTTGTCGTACCTTTCTTTCTGTCGTTTCTGGTCTTCTGTGATATATCTCGAAATTTCGTTGCGAAGACCATTTAAGTCAATGCGACGAATTTCTTGTTGAATAACATTCAATATGGGAGCCTCTGATGAACTTCTGCCATTGCAGCCAATAAGAGCTTCCATAGGAGTCGAGTTAATGCCCTTGTTATACGTAGTGTTAAGTGCACTTTGTACTTTCTTCACATACAGGTCCCAATGTTGTTCAGTATCACCAGCCGCTGTAGCTGCCAACGAGCACACTATTGTTTTATTGTATCTCTCGCATTGCCCATTGGCACGGGGAGTAGCTACCGCGTTCAAAACGAAGACCATCCTACCGCAGAAAGGGATGTATCAGCTTTAACGACCGTCGCCGAACCAGCGAACCAACGACACACCAGAAGGAATGAATATCCCTTGGGAAGAGTTCCGCTGTCCCCCGTTGATAAGCCTTTTACAGAGGAGCCCACCCACGGTCGAAGAAATAATCACGGAATTCCCTTCCTGTTATGGTCCAGATTTCGCATCAAACCAGCCGTATAATCCGCTTTCGAAGCCTGAATACATGCTACAGGACGCGAGAGAAGCCGTGGACGCATATTGGAATGAAAACCAGTCCATTATTTCCCCTTTCCATTTTCCCATGGCCACCCTAGGTTTCACACATCTGAATTTACGTACGGATGAGGGCCAACTCCTAAACGAGCGAGCTAAACACGTTGCTACGACACCACGAACGGTTCTCTGTTCACGGACCGCCGACCCCCCCATGCAAGGCACCGGATCTACACTGGTGACCACCCCCCCAACGCTTGTCCTCCTTATCGCATGAGCAGCCCCAGACAAGCCATTCTGCGCGAGGAAATACGCACACTGTTCGATGCCGACATAATCGAAGAAAGCGAGAGCGATTGGGCATCACCAGTCGTATTAGTGCCTAAACCAGATGGAAGCCACCGCCTGTGCATTGATTACAGACGTCTAAATGCCATCACTAAACCGGACGTGTATCCTCTACCTAGATTGGAAGATTTGCTGCACGCCACGGGAGGAGCCGCCTATATGTCGACCATGGATCTGCGAAATTCAAAACAGGTTTAGGAGGTTTAGGAGGCATACACATACTGGTCTATCTGGATGGCATTATCGTATTGTCACGCAACTTCCAGGACCAAATCACCGAGCTACTACGATGCTTCGAGCGCATGAAGGAATATCAACTCCGAATGAACCGCGACAAGTGTCATTTCGTATGTGCCGAAGTGAAATACCTGGGACACGTCATTAACCCTAACGGGATTCGTCCCAACCCCGGGAAGCTAACAGCTGTCTTAGAAATGCCTGAACCTCGAAACCTTCGAAAACTGAGGACATTTCTACAAACATGTAATTGGTTTCGTCGCTTCATACCTGGATACGCTGAGGTCGCCCGTCCCTTAACTTAACTTAACTAAGAAGGACGCTGCCTGGGAATGGAAAGAGCCGCAGAAATCCGCCTTCGGGAAACTGAAGCAGGCCTTAATCTCTGCGCCAATTCTTAAACAAGCGGATCCAGGAAAACCGTATACACTCAGGACCAATGCGAACAGCTACGCGTTAGGAGCCGTTTTACTTCAGGGGGAGGGACCTGACGAGAGACCTGTGGGGTATGCCAGCCGATTACTATCTAAGCCGGAACAAAATTACTCTACCACGGAACGGGAGGCCCTTGCCGTCGTTTGGGCCGTACAGAGATTCGGGGTCACTTAGAAGCATCCCCAGCTATCATCATAACTGACCATCAGCCCCTTCGCTGGCTGATGACACTCCGATCACCCAGCGGACGTCTGGCCCGATGGGCGCTCCAACTCCAGCCGTTTAATTTACAGATAGAGTACGCTCCTGGGAAGGCCAATGTTGTAGCAGATACCTTTTCCCGACCTCCAAGAGAAGGAACAGGATCGACAAAAAGCAATCCAAGATCCACATCGTCAACCGGGACCCACCTTCGAACCTGGTGATAAAGTCACGATCACCACCCACCCATTAAGCAAAGCTATTGCCGGACGAACTGCCAAGTTCGCTCCTCGAAGAGACGGTCCATACCTAATTTTGGCTGCCAAGGGACCATGCAGTTATGAGATCTCCTCCACCGAGGAACCCACTCGAGTTCTAGGAGTATATCATGTGTCTGCCCTTCGGTCGTTTACGCCCGATGGAACAACAGAGCCACAGCCTATCACCTCATTACGTCGAAGAGGCCGTCCGAGGAAGAATCCCAGAAGCACGGCCGAGACGTCCAGCGCTTCTGTAGAAGGAGAGTTGTAACCTAGTCCATTTTAAACTACGCGGTCACAACCAGTGGCAGTACCGCCACTCTCCGCACCACCCTTTCCGATAGCGCCACCAGCTACCCCCGGACGCCGCCAAACACTACCCTTACTACCAGGACGATGTGGCCTAGCCACCCCTTCCCTTTCCGGCACCCAGAATTGATATTTAAGGAGCCACACCACCAAAGGAAGGTAGTTGATCTCTAACTAATAGCTCCTATCGACTGTGCATCCTCCGGGGTCTAGTCACCTTGGGACATTAGTAATACCAACGAGCCCGGCCTGCACCCTCTGGGGTCTGCCGCGATTAACGCAGTTATAGTTAGTGTACAGAATTAATTTAATGAATAGAGTTAAGTGTTAAACAAAATAAATAAATATTATTACGTGTTTGTTTAAATTTAAAACCCCGTAATAAAAGGATTTTAACAAAAATTACACATTACGCAAAGAAATGGAAAATAAAACGGAAATTATATGTTTCCACAACAAATATCTAGCTAGAAACTTTATAAATTATAACTTCAAACAAATCAAAATTAAAAACCAGGGGTCATACCCACGAGTTACCATAGACAGAAAACTAAGCTTCTCGCCTCACGTAAACAGAAGAGCTGCCCTCACATATGAACGAAGTAAGTCCTTCTACGCCATTAGAAAGCACGATAGCCAACTTAGTAATGAAAACAGGAAGATGGCATTCTACGGACAGGAAAGGGCCTGTTGGATGTAGATGTGAAAAATAACAAAGTAACAGAATGATGTAGTTTATTGTCACATATATTAATAAAGGTATAATGTGTTAGTCGGCTCTCGCGACTAGCTTATTCTAATGAATAAAGTACCTAATTAATGCATACATATATATAACATACGTATCAACACTGAAACCATTGTGCGATAGGTACCTACACAGTTTCCCAGAATCGCCGTAGATTAAACAATTTTGTAAGAAATAACAGAATGAAACCGCCGCATGAAGACCGACTCCTTTAATAATAATTATTGTTGAACTGTTACGTAATATTTCAACACCCCCCCGCAACTATAATTATCTTTTAATCATTCAACCAAACCCGCCCCTATGCTAAAATATTCCAATTTTACCCTACTCAGTGGCTTAGTTAACATATCAGCTATCATCTCCCTACTCGGACAATACTTGAAATTAATAACCCGATTCTCATATAATTCCATCACAAAATGATACTTTGTATCTATGTGCTTGGTTCGATTGCTAAATTTATGATTTCCCAACTGCTTTAAACAACTTTGGTTATCTTCATACATAACGACCGTCAATTTTTTGTTCACGAATTCTTCTATCACCTGCTTTAACCATATCGCTTCTTGACATGCCTCGGCCAATGCTACGTATTCAGCCTCAGTTGACGAAATCGACACCCAACTTTGTTTCCTGCATCCCCAACTAATAACTGCACCCCGTAGCATGCATACGTATCCACTATTCGATTTTCTACTATTTTTATCTTCTGCCCAATCAGCGTCTGCGTATCCATATAATATCTTACCAGTCTTTTCGCTTCGTTCCANTAATAAAAAAATAAAACAAAAACAAACAATGTCTAGTAACTCAGGTAAGCCAGCAATTTAATCACTATTTTTTTTATTGCTTTTTTATAGTCATTAAGATAAATTTCACCATGAATCCATTAATAATACCATCATCATCAGTAAATTGAGGTTAAAAATATCACATGATTTTTTATTATTATTTATTACTTATTTATTTATTTTATTAGGTGGAGAATCATTGGAAAAAGATGCTCGAAGATTTAAAATGTGGTTTCAAATAGATCAGAACGAGCCTTTCGTGGTGGAAGGATTGATAATCATTTTTTCATTAGTCAATTCCTTTTTTTAAATTATACTTGAATTAAAATTTTTAAAATTTAAATTCTCCCGCCATTCATGAAAACATCGATTGTTCGATGTTTCTCAGAAAACATCGATTGTTCGATGTAATAAATATTGGAACATCGATGGTCATACATCGATGATTTTTTTCAACATCGCCCATCCCTACCTGCTTTAACCATATCGCTTCTTGACATGCCTCGGCCAATGCTACGTATTCAGCCTCAGTTGATGAAATCGACACGCAACTTTGTTTCCTGCATCCCCAACTAATAATTGCACCCCGTAGCATGAATACGTATCCATTATTCGATTTTCTACTATTTTTATCTTCTGCCCAATCAGCGTCTGCGTATCCAAATTATATCTTACTTGAAATTAATAACCCGATTCTCATATAATTCCTTCACAAAATGATAGTTTGTATCTATGTGCTTGGTTCGATTGCTAAATTTATGATTTCCCAACTGCTTTAAACAACTTTGGTTATCTTCATACATAACGACCGTCAATTTTTTGTTCACGAATTCTTCTATCACCTGCTTTAACCATATCGCTTCTTGACATGCCTCGGCCAATGCTACGTATTCAGCCTCAGTTGACGAAATCGACACCCAACTTTGTTTCCTGCATCCCCAACTAATAACTGCACCCCGTAGCATGCATACGTATCCACTATTCGATTTTCTACTATTTTTATCTTCTGCCCAATCAGCGTCTGCGTATCCATATAATATCTTACCAGTCTTTTCGCTTCGTTCCAATCTACCTCCCTTGGTTTTTTGTTGTGTATGGTTACACTGGCTAATATATCTGGTCTCGTGTTGACCGCTATATATAACAATCCTCCTATTAATTGTTGATACATTTCACCGTTTTTCATGAGTTTTGCTTCGTTGAGTTTATAATAACCAACATCCAATGGTATATTTGAATCCTTTGAATCCTTCATCCATCAGCTTGTATATGTATTCTGTTTGATTTACGTTATATATTCCTTGATCATCCCTTGCAACGTTTATGCCTAAATAATTTTTCAATAACCCCAAACTTGCTATATCAAAATGGTGCTTAAGCTGTTCTTCAAACAATTCAATTGTCTGAATATTCTTCGCTGCAACCAAAATGTCATCTACATATATTATGATGTAGATTCATTCGTTATCAACAGTATTGTGATATAAACATGCGTCGATATTACTTTTGCGAAAACCATGTCCTGTTATAATTTCGTCAAGTTTGTGGTTCCAATTCTTAGCGGATTGTTTTAATCCGTATAAACACTTATTTAATTTTCAAACAAGATTTTTATTGTTTTCTACAAATCCTTCTGGCTGTTCTATGTAAATCTCCTGTGTTAACTCTCCATTCAAGATCGACGTTCTTGCATCCAGATGTTTTATTATTAGATTTTTGTGCCATGCTTCTGTTAGCAATATTCTGAAGGTTGTTTGTCTTACTACAGGAGCAAACACCTCATCATAATCTACACCGAATTTCTGACTGAAACCCCTTGCCACCAATCGTGCTTTGTATTTGTTTAAGGTTCTATCTTCGGCTCTCTTTATCTTGAACACCCATTTACACGATATTATGTTCTTTTCTTCTGGTATAGGTACAAGATCCCATGTTTTGCTATTTTTCAAAGATTCGATCTGCTCTTCCATAGCCTTCTTCCATTTTTCATGATTATTGCTAACAAGAGCTTCCTTGAAGTTTCTTTTGGTTCAATCTCTTGAGATTCAACTACTTTTGCCATGTAGCGCTCAGGTGGAACTCCTTTATTTATTCTACTTGACCTATGATTACCCATACGATTTTGATCCTCGCCCTGTATATCAAGTTCATTTCCACTTGGCCGATAGCTTTGATCACTGTCATCAAATTGCTCTGAATCCGAATCTTCAAGATTACTAGACTCTTCCAAATTGCTTCCTATTTCCTCAGGATTTTCGCAATCTGCTTTTCTTGTTTCTTCTCGAAATCGATTGCTACTTCTTTACTTCCTTCTTTATCTTCCTGATTACATACATTTTGTTCAGGAAATACCACACTACGACTGATTTTAATATGCCCTGTATCTACATTTAACAACCTCTATGCTTTTGACTCATTTGAGTACCCTACGAAAACTAGCAATTCCGCCTTTTGATCAAATTTATTTTTAATTTGCTCCCTTGGAATGTGACTGTAAACTTTAGACCCGAATATTTGTAAATTTGAAACGTCCGATTTAATTTTGTGCCATAATTCAAAAGGTGTTTTCTGCTTTAACTTAGTGGGTAAACGATTTTGTTAATAATTGGCTGTAACTATTTCCTCACCCCAAAATTTCTTTGGTAATTTCGCATCGATTAGCATACACCTTACCATTTCGACCAATGACCTGTTCTTCCTCTCCGCTACCCCATTTTGTTCTCGAGAATATCCCTCTGTGTACTGTATTTTTATGCCCTAACTGCTTAAATATTCTCTTAAAGTATTGTTTACATATTCTCCACCCCTATCTGACCTAATAACTTTCGGAACCCTGCCTAACTGATTACTCATTAATTCTATGAATTCTTTGATATATTTAATAGTTTCATTCTTACAACCCAGTAAATATACAGTCGTATACCGCGAAAAATCATCTATTAAAGTAAGAATGTAACGTTAACCCCCTGGAGTAACAGTCTTCATGGGACCGCAAACATCCGTATGTATTAAGTCAAGTACTCTAAATGTTTTACTTTGAGTAAATTTTGGGAAACTCTTACGAATAAACTTACCTTTCACACAGCAGTCACAAGTTTCCCTAATTTTACAGTCCTTAATATTAATACCGGTGGCCATTCCTTTTTTCAACAATTATTCGACCGCCTGTACGTCCCTGTGCCCAAATCGTCGATGCCATTCATGCTGACAGTCGCCCGTGTGTCCCTTTACGATCAGCGCCCGTTCCACAGTTGATAATCTGTAGAAATTAGGTGCGGGTTTCTCACACGCTATCACTTGACCATTTACGACGATTCTACACACCGACGTCTTCTGAACCCATCGATTAACTTGCTTTTTACGAATTCAAGTGTGAATTCATCCGATGATTTACTTTCCAGCGCTGTTATCAAGAAACTGTACGAGTCTGGAAGGCTCCCAGCAAAATGCCTGCTGCAAATCTATCCTTAATTTCTTCTCCCAATGCGGCCAGTTTATTCAACAAATTTAAGAATGAACTTATGTGCGCCTCCATATCACCATTTTCTTCTAGCGATAGCCAGCAGATTTGCTTTAATAGAAACACCATGCTAGATAAACTTGACTTTTGGTGATACTCTTTTAGTGCCTCCCACGCATCACGTGCGTATTCTTTATTTCGTATATGCACTAACTGATTAACGTAGACAAGTAAGGCTATTGTTGATAAGGCTTTGTCGTTCTTCTTTTTTCAGGTGCTATCTCGTGCCTCTTGTGCCGGCAATTCAGATGAAACTATGTCCCATAAGTCGGAATTTATCAACAACATTTTAACTAAATAGTTCCATGACTGATAGTTACGTCCGTTTAACTTTTCGACGTTATATCTCGCACTTTCCGCCATTGTCTCAGTTTTTCACAAAACAACGAACACTACTCGCGATTATATCCCTTATTTACCGTTATTTCTCACAGGTGAGCCACACTACGTTTCTGGGCCCATAACCTGTTGGATGTAGATGTGAAAAATAACAAAGTAACAGAATTATGTAGTTTATTGTCACATATATTAATAAAGGTATAATCTGTTAGTCGTCTCACGTCAGCCTCCAGACTGGCTTATTCTAATGAATAAAGTACCNCACACTACGTTTCTGGGCCCATAACCTGTTGGATGTAGATGTGAAAAATAACAAAGTAACAGAATTATGTAGTTTATTGTCACATATATTAATAAAGGTATAATCTGTTAGTCGTCTCACGTCAGCCTCCAGACTGGCTTATTCTAATGAATAAAGTACCTAATTAATACATACATATATATATATATAACATACAGTTAAGTTTTAACGTGTCGAGATATTAACTTTTTAAAAAGTATTTATTGAAAAAAACACAAAAAGAATACAATCAAAGATAATAGCGACGTTGACAGTTACGACCTCACTAGTACTATGACTAATATGAAATGAAGTTTTGAAAAAATGAACTGTTTAAATAGTAAAATAGATCATTTAGAAATAATTAAAAAGTATTAAAAAGTTACAAAGTTTTCCCTGGAGCTTGGAATGTTCTAGAAGTACTTTTACTTTCTACTGCCTTGAAACATAATGGAGGTTTCTGGATGTAATTTCTCGCCCCTTAGGTCAAAGCGTCCTTGCTTTGCGGAGTTGATGATTGTGGTGGATGTACCATTTGTAGATCTTTTAAGGGTACTGTTTCTGGACCTTCTTTAGGACTGTTTTTACGTCTTCTTCTTATAATCCTTAATATTTCATCTTTAAAGATGTGCATTAATACACATAATAAACATATTACAAATAAAATAGTTACAGAGAAATGTACAAAATGTATTAAAGGGTGAATAATTACATTGTAGCGACCAACATAAATTAGAGCACCCTGTATATATAATGTAGTTTTGTAAATATGTAAATCTTTTGTATAATATTCCTTTTCTGTGTAAATATTTCTCAACATTATCTTCTAAAGCTTTTGTATTCTATCCATCTGTTCCAATAACTTTTATTACTGTACTTTCCTATAATCCCTATTAACATTTCAACTTCGCGTACTAACCGCATGACGTCTGTACTTTGCTATCCGTCCTAATTGCTATTTTATGAGGGGTTTCTTCGGTGATTTGGGTTCAACAACTTAATTCTATATTTTCTATCTTCAGCAGTTTTCAAATCATATTTTCTTACTATTGGTTCCCTTCTTTTATCTACAACCCTTAGCTCCACCTTCATAACTTTCCTAAATTATTCAAATTCTATATTCTTCAGTTCTAAATCAACCTTC
>NW_020439070.1:91486-92541 GCF_000699045.2 Agrilus planipennis | reverse complement strand
GGTTGAACGATTTTCGCAAAATTTTGAATAAAACGTCTATAAAAGCCAGCTAAACGAAGGAATGCCCTAATTTCTTTTACGGTTTTTGGTAAAGGGTAGTTTTGTACTGCTTTAATCTTTTCGGGATTTGGTTTCACTCCTTCGGTGGTGATAATGTGCCCTAGAAAAGCTACCTCTTTGCGTAAAAACTCTGATTTATCAAGTTGAACTTTTAAATTAAACTCCCTAAGTAATCGCGCAGTATATTATCCATAACTCATTGAAAGGTGGCTGGTGCATTTTTCAGACCAAATGACATACGAGTATACTCATAATGACCATTGTTAACTGAAAATGCGGTTTTCTCTATACTTTCCGATGACATCTCTATCTGGTGGAATCCCTGAGTTAGATCAAGAGTTGTAAAATACATGCATTTCCCTAAATTGTCAAGGATTTCTTCAATCCTAGGGAGAGGGTATTTATCTTCTATGGTCTTGTCATTCAACTTACGATAGTCAATGACTAATCGCCACTTTTTCTTACCGGAAGAATCTAACTTTTTTGGAACGATCCAAACTGGACTGCTAAAGGGCGAAATCGAAGGTCTGATAATTTTATTACTTAAAAGTCTTTGAATTTGATTTTGAATTTCTTGCTTTAAATGATAAGGATAGCGGTATGATTTACAGTAAATTGGATTGTCATCTACAGTTCTAATTCTATGTTTGATTGGATTGGTAAAAAAGATAAATCTGAATTTACATTGAAGAAAACATCTTTATATTTACTACAAATAGCTGTTATTTCAGTTTTTTCTTCAATATTTAAATGATCTGTCCTAATTACTTTTTTAATATCTAAATCTATTGGTGATGAAACTTGCGGTTTTTAAATTTCTACGTCTACAAAGGGTTTAACATTTATAGGGTGATGAAAATTAATTTCAATATCTCGGTCGTCTGGTAAAGGTATTTTACAAAATCCATTATGTGAATCAGTGATCGATTCAGGAATACAAAAGTTATTGATTTTAGTTTCTGGAATTAAAACGGGGCCTTTAGAAATATTAACAG
>NW_020439070.1:83817-86717 GCF_000699045.2 Agrilus planipennis | reverse complement strand
GCTTTAATCTTTTCGGGATTTGGTTTCACTCCCTCGGTGGTGATAATGTGCCCTAGAAAAGCTACCTCTTTGCGTAAAAACTCTGATTTATCAAGTTGAACTTTTAAATTAAACTCCCTAAATCTGTCAAAAATTTTTCGGATATGAATCAAATGATCGTGAAGGGATTTTGAAAATATAACTACATCATCCATGTAAACAAAACAGAATTTATGTAAGTAATCGCGCAGTATATTATCCATAACTCTTTGAAAGGTGGCTGGTGCATCTTTCAGGCCAAATGGCATACGAGTATACTCATAATGACCATTGTTAACTGAAAATGCAGTTTTCTCTATACTTTCCGGTGACATCTCTATCTGGTGGAATCCCTGAGCTAGATCAAGAGTTGTAAAATACATGTATTTCCCTAAATTGTCAAGGATTTCTTCAATCTTAAGGAGAGGGTATTTATCTTCTATGGTCTTGTCATTCAACTTACGATAGTCAATGACTAATCGCCACTTTTTCTTACCGGAAGAATCTAACTTTTTTGGAACGATCCAAACTGGACTGCTAAAGGGCGAAATCGAAGGTCTGATAATTTTATTACTTAACAGTTTTTGAATTTGATTTTGAATTTCNTGGATGAGGTTCTACGGGACTTGGACTTTGTCTACGGCTACATTGACGATATTCTGGTTGCCTCACAAACCATGGAAGAACATTTACTCCACCTAGACACTTTATGTAAACGTCTAAAGGACTATGGTGTGGTGGTGAACCCATCAAAATGCGTCTTTGGTAGACATGAAGTGAAATTTCTAGGACACCTGGTATCCGCAAACGGTATCCAACCACTGCCAGACAAGCTGGAAGCTATTAGGTTATTTCCGCTTCCAGAGAACGTCAAAAAGCTTAGAGGTTTTTTAGGGATGCTAAATTTTTATAGAAGGTTCATTCCAAACGCAGCACAAATCCAAGCGCCGTTACATGACCTTCTTCGAGGAAACCTCAAAGGAAAATCTCCAATTGTATGGACTCCCACCTCAAAGGAAGCATTCTCCACCTGCAAAGAAAACCTAGCGCAATGTACCCTGCTGGCACACCCCAAACTAGAGGCACCATTGGCCATCTTCAGTGACGCATCGGATACCACCATCGGAGCTGTTCTTCAACAACAAGTCGGCGATGCTTGGGAACCGCTTGGTTTCTTTTCCAAGAAATTGAATGCAACGAAGCGGAAGTACTCAGCTTATGATCGCGAATTGCTAGCAATTTACGAAGCAGTGAAGTATTTCCGCCACATGATTGAAGGAAAATCGTTTACCATCTTTACTGATCATAAACCGCTTACTTACTCCTTTAAAAAAACCAATCAGCAGTGTTCCTCTAGGCAATTTCGATATTTAGATCTAATTGGCCAATACACAACGGATATTCGTCATGTTTCTGGTAAGGACAACATAGTGGCTGATGCGCTTTCACGTGTTGAAGAGTTGGAAAAATCGCTAGATATGGAAGCCCTAGCAGCAAGCCAAAAAGACGACGAAGAACTACTTCCATTCCTTAAGGAAGGAGTGACTTCCCTAGATCTGAAACCAATGCAATTACCAAATAGCAATATTACTCTAATGTGCGATGTTTCAGCAAACTTAGTTCGACCGTTCATTCCCAGGCAATTTCGGAAGTTAGCTTTCAACACGGTACATCGACTGGCCCATCCTGGAGTCAAGGCTACAATTAAATTGGTCACCCAACGCTTCGTTTGGCCTTCCATTAAGAAGGATTGCAGATTATGGGCCCAAAGCTGTCTGGAGTGCCAGAAATCAAAAGTTAGTCGACATGTATCTACTACACCTGGGGTATTCGAACTACCGTCTCAAAGGTTCGATCATGTCCATATGGACATAGTAGTAATGCCAATGTCGGAGAACTGCAGGTACTGCTTAACTTGCGTCGACTGGTTTTCTAGATGGCCTGAAGCAATTCCGTTAGAAAACCAAGAAGCTATCACCGTTGCAAGAGCATTTTATACGCATTGGATTGCAAGATTTGGAACGCCACTCCGGATAACGACAGACCAAGGAAGGCAGTTTGAGTCTCATCTATTCAAACAACTGAACAACCTCCTAGGCACGCAACATTTTAAAACGACAGCGTACCATCCTGCAGCAAACGGCATGGTGGAAAGGTTCCACAGGCAGTTTAAGGCTGCTATCAAGTGCCATGACAACCAACGCTGGACGGAAACCTTGCCAACCGTCATGTTAGGAATTCGCTCCTCATGGAAACAGGATCTGAAAGCTACCACAGCGGAAATGGTTTATGGACAATCATTACGACTTCCTGGAGAATTCTTGAATCGATCCACCACAGTAAGCGGCGAGGAAGAATTCGTACAATCGCTACGTCAGCAAATGGAACAGTTGCGTCCTGTGAGCGGCACAAGACATGGAAAAAAAGCAACATTCGTTTTCAAAGCTCTAGAGACCTGCGAATACGTCTTTGTTCGCCGCGACGGTCCAAAAGGACCCTGCCAACAGCCATACGAAGGTCCCTATAAAGTACTTTCTAAGGCACCAAAGAAGTTCATGGTCGATTTGGGAGGACGCCAAATACCAATTTCTATTGATCGCCTGAAACCCGCTTACGTTTTGGCTGACAACCTGCAAGATGACAACCCTGGAGAAAGCGAAATTAGACCTGTTAAACAACCCACGCCAGTTCATGAAAACAGATGTACAACCGAAGAACGTACTAAATCAGGTCGGCGAGTTCGATTTCCTGACCGCTACCAAGGTTCATTTTCGTGACTTTATCACTGGCAGGGGGGTGCTGTAGCGACCAACATAAATTAGAGCACCCTGTATATATAATGTCGTTGTGTAAATATGTAAATCTTTTGTATGATATTCCTT
>NW_020439070.1:78444-81883 GCF_000699045.2 Agrilus planipennis | reverse complement strand
TTGCGGTTTTTGAATTTCTACGTCTACAAGGTGTTATAGGGTGATGAAAATTAATTTCAATATCTCGGTCGTTTGGTAAAGGTATTTTACAAAATCCATTATGTGAATCAGCGATCGATTCTGGAATACAAAAGTTATTGATTTTAGTTTCTGGAATTAAAACGGGGCCTTCAGAAATATTAACAGGAACATAGAAGTAGTTTTTAGCTGTTTGTTTGAAAGGTTTAAAATTTTGTGGATTTAATTCCGTAAAAAATGGGATCCTATAACTACCTATTTCTGAAATGTTGTTCTGGTAGTCTATTTTTGCTCCCAATTTCTGAAAATCATGACTACCTAATAGGGCGTTGTCGTGTCAGGAGACTACGTGAAATTTTATTTTTTCTTTGATGCCAAATTCGTCTAACAAAGGGTAAATAACATTTTTATCATCATATATAGTTTTGTTGAGAGATTTAACTGAAAAAGGTTTTTGAAAAATAAAATGTTTAAAATACTTATATGCTGGGCCGGGATTTATAATGCTATTTGATGCTCCAGAATCTATTAAAAATTTTAATCCTAAACTAGGTAATGATATAAAAGGAAATTTTGACTTTCCTGTGATCGAATTTATGTCGAAGGTTTTTGAAAAATAAAATTTTTAAAATACTTATATGCTGGGCCGGGATTTATAATGCTATTTGATGCGCCAGAATCTATTAAAATTTTTAATCCTAAACTAGGTAATGATATAAAAGGTAATTTTGACTTTCCTGTGATCTAATTTATGTCGATGGTAATTGTTTCGAGGCATCTATTTGAAAATTTTCGAATTCTACCTGACCTAAGTTTGATTGGTGTTTTGTTTCATGATTATCCTCTACAGGGTGTTCAAATTCTTTGAGTAGCCTTCACGGGTGGATTCTTCAGAGGGATAAGATTGGTAGTAGTGTGAGGTATCTAATTCTTCTAAGTTGTGGAGTTCTTCAGAAATGAAAGTTAGTCGAGATTGTGATTGGAAGAAATTTTGTTGGGGTTTGGGAAATGTGTTTCTGGTGGTGTGGGTTTATATTCGGACGATTTTTTTCCGAATACCTAGCTACTTGATGGGAAGTGCGATTTTGAAGGAAGGGGTTGAATGTTTATGGGTCCTCTAGGAAAAGAGATAGATGTTTGTGGTTGGTTATTTGGAAATATTGGACGGTTAAATTGAGGGTAAAAATTGCGTCTAATATTGGGATTTTGTATAGGTTTTGTATGCGTTTGGGAAGAGAAAGGTTTCTTGAGATTGGGTATTTGTTTTGCACGGCTTCTGATAAAGTTCATAAAGTTAATCTGGGACTTATCGTTATCATATTTCCTACATTCGTACAAGGCCCGTTCTAAAGATACTACATTTATATTTAAAAGATAACTACAGTATGGTTCTAAAATACCTGCTTTAAAAAAGTATTTGTAATTTTCGTTTTATTTTTTCGTAGTATTGCTCAAATGATTCTGAAAACTTCTGATAACACGTTGTGAGATCATTTAAAAGCAGTTCTTCTGATCGAGGATCTCCAAAGCGATGAAGAAGAGCATCTTTCAGTTCAGACCACTTCTGACAACTACTTGTTATTAACACATCTCTTCCATCTCCACTTAATTTTGCCTTAACTTGCTCAAACAAAAGAGTATTAAATAAACATCCTTCTTCAGGTTTTTTAAAATAACTGATATAGTTTTCAACTTGNGACTCCTTAAATAATAATTATTGTTGAACTGTTACATAATATTGCAACATATAAATGATGAATAATATTAAACATAGTATATTCTAGGAAGCAATTTTATGATCATTTTACGAATAAAAATAAAAGTGAAGAAGTGACTAAAACCAAGAAGAATCCTTAAAAGAATCGGCAAAGAACGCGAAGAAATCTTACCGACAGTCGAACAGAAGAGTACATGTAAATCATCTTGTAAAGTTTCTGGAGTTTGAGGGAGTATTAAATAGTATGCTCTTAGTATTGCACATTATAAAAACAGTTAATTTTAAAATACAGATATCGTTTGAGTTTTCTCTAATGTTTCCTGAAATAACCGAATGTTTTGTGGTGAAATTTGAGCAACGAATTCCTACAATAAAAGAAATTTACAAACGGACAGTCACTGTTCCTGATCAGAGATATCTAAAGAAAGACGTATCCGATCCAAATAGTGAGTCCCATTTTTATGTAGATATGTTCATACATTTGAAACTTCAACCGTCACAAAATCTCTCATACGTTATAACGAATTTCTAAGTTTAGTTTTACTGTTTAAAAATTTTTTTGTTTTAAAGTGAACTAATATATTAAATTCGAGTAATAATTCTATTTCTAGACTGGAGTGTACAAATGCTTTAATATGTCTTCTCAGTTTATTACCTCCTAACTCTTGCTTCTGCCTCTAACATGTCTCTGACTAGACCTTCATGCCTGAGAAAGTGCCCTACCAACCTATCTCGCCTATTTTTTATGAACTTCTATAGAGTCCTCTGTTCTCCTATTCTTTCTAATACCTCTTCATTTCTAACCTTTTCTACCCACGTTATCCTCATCATTCACCTATCACACCACATTTCGAAGGCTTCTATCCTTTTCTTTTCCACCGCGCCCACTGTCCATGATTCGCACCCGTATAACGCCGCGCTCCAAACATACACCTTTACTTTTTTTAATTTAATATTTGGCAATCAACGGGTAAAAATACTACATTACATATCAACAAAAAGTACAAAGAAAATTTTTAGAAGACAAAATTATAAAGAATGAACATATAAGGTTAATCAAACTTATAGATTAAATCACATATCAATTTTTTAAATTTACTCAAAGATGTTAAACTCCTAAATTCTGATGGTAGTTGATTATAAGAACGAATTAACCGAAACGATGACGAATAAAAAATGTAGTCTTTACTCGAGTGAAACTCATTAAATTCCCTCTCATTTCTCAATTTATAAATAGATTTACTTTTACTAAAAATCGTGAACAATTCATCAGAATCAAAGTATTTTAAGCGTATTTTCTTAGCAAAAATTAAGTCATGACTATCGTGTAGCGATTTTATGCAACAAGGTCTAAATTTAAGCATTATAGGAGAATAAACATGGTCAAAATAACTCATTGTCTTAAATTCTCTATCCTTAAATGATAGGTAACGTAAAAACTTATGATGAATCGATTCAAGATAATTAATATCAACATCAGAATAAGGAGTCCAAATCTGAGAGCAATACAATAAAATTGGTTTACAAAGAGTATTAAATAAGTAGATTAAGGTTAAAGGATTAACAAAATCTATAGAGAAACGTTTAATAAAGCCTATAATTTTAAATAATTTCGAAACTACAGATTCAAGATGAAGTTTAAAAATAAAATTAGATTGATAAATTACACCAAGATCTTTTACAAAATCAACTTTGACTATTGTA
>NW_020439070.1:65968-77763 GCF_000699045.2 Agrilus planipennis | reverse complement strand
ACACACGCGCGCGATCAGAAGGAGCCGCTATATACAGGGTGGCGCACGTTACACTCCCCCTCTGGTTTTTATAACCGCCCTCGGATAAAAACCAGTAACACAAGATTACGCGACACTAATTGTTCTTTCTTGGACGTCCCCGTCTTCTCTTTGGGTAAACTGGCTTGGATTCTTTTCCAATATATGGGGTGATGTCGGAACTGTGGTACTTCCCAACATGTGTACCTTGTAGATCCATTAGTTCATAACTGGTTGGTGTTATGATACGTTTTATTCGGAATGGTCCATCTCTTTTGGGAAATAGTTTTGCCGTTATTCCCTTTGCTGCCTGACTTAGAAGATGAGTTCGCAGCAGAACCGTATCACCTTCTTTATAATCTGGGGCCGGTCTTCGATGCTTATCAGCATATTGTTTTCGTCGGTCCTGCTCCTTTTCGACGTTTTCTTTCGCATTTAGTAAGTCCATTGATAATTTTTCTAAATACGGCGTCATCATTGGAACTATATTTTCTTGTATTATTACTTCACGGAAATCATGTTCAATTTCGTACGGGGTTCTCAACTCACGTCCGAAAGTTAAATATGCGGGCGAATAACTGGTACTA
Organism: Agrilus planipennis; assembly: GCF_000699045.2. Taxonomy (NCBI): domain Eukaryota; kingdom Metazoa; phylum Arthropoda; class Insecta; order Coleoptera; family Buprestidae; genus Agrilus; species Agrilus planipennis. Next base: position 77,158 of record NW_020439070.1, on the reverse strand, counting down.
GAACAAATCGCACTGTTCATAGAAAACCGGATAGTAGCTAGCTTCTCATCCCATTTTGTATGATCAGTTCCTATTAATATAGCCAACCGAGGCTTTAAATCACGATTCTTCCGTTCCACCGGGTTTGATTCTGGATGATAATTCGGTACTAAACTTTGATCAATGTTGAAGCATCGACAGACGTATTGCATTATTTCACTTACGAATTGCACTCCGTTATCGCTAATAATTTTTCTTGGTATACCGTACCGTAAGAACACTTCTTCGATAAGCACACGCGCCGTTATGTCAGCTTTAGCTTGTTCAAGAGCGAAGAGCTCGATCCATTTGGAAGCCACGTCTTCAACTATCAAAATCCACTTATTGTTGTGTTCTGTTTCGGGAAGAGGTCCAAAGAAGTCGACGGCCAGAGTCTCAAAACGTTGTTGAGGCGGTGGAGTCAAAAGTAAGCCCGCAGGCTTAAGATTACTGGGTTTATATCGCTGACAAAGATTGCAGTTTCTTACGTAATCAGCAACAAACTTTCTCATACCCATCCAATAAAACTTCTGTCGTATACGTTGTAACGTACGTTCAATGCCATCATGGCACGCAGTTGGTGAATCATGGTATTTTTGTAGCACCTCTTCTCTGTTTTGGGTGGAAACCACCATCTGTGCTTCCTCTGAATCGGAGTCTGGAGAATATCGGTAAAGAATTCCTCTTTCCATTAGATAACCTCTCTCTGTCCAGCGTTTTGTTTCCTCCGCAGGAGTTCTGCCCTCAAAACTTTCTATTATTTTCTTTAGTTCTGGATCAGATAGTTGCTCTTCTCTTATTTGAGATGGATTCTTTCTACGAATTTTAACAGATATTGTGTGAATTTGATGATCAGGATTATTAGACTAACTAGGAGGTCTAGACAAAGTGTCTGCAACCACATTCGCTTTCCCTAGTACATAATCAATATTTAGATTGTAGGACTGAAGTTTCAGTGCCCATCATGCTAAACGTCCTGAAGGTGACTTTAATGTCATTAACCATTTTAACGGTTGATGATCACTTCCAATTTTTACTTCGGCACATTCGATGTAACCACGGAATTTCTCACAAGCCCAGATAACAGTAAGAGCTTCTCTTTCTGTTGTTGAATAATTCCTTTCGGATGATGTCAATAATCTACTAGCGAATTCGATCGGGCGCTCATCATTTCCTTCACCTTGGAGTAGCACTGCGCCCAATGCATAATCACTTGCATCGGTCCTCATTGTAAACGGTAACGATTCATCAGCTTGTCTCAGGATAGGAGCGGAAGTTAACTTTTCTTTTAATTCTTCGAACGCTAATCGTTGATTGTCTTCCCATTTCCAAGAACTTGACTTTTTTGTTAAGTCCGTCAAAGGCCGCGATATATTAGAAAAGTTTGGAATAAACTTACGATACCACGAACATGTCTGTAAAAATGATTTTAACTGTTTTACGTTTACAGGTGGCGACATGTTTTTAATAGCCGAAACTTTGTCGGGATCAGTTTGTATTCCCTCGGGCGTGATAACATGGCCAAGGTATTTTACACTTTCGCGCGCGAAGACACACTTTTCGCGGTTGGCTCTCAGTTTAAATTGTCTTAATCTGGAAAACACTTGATTAAGATCGTTAATATGAGCCTCGAAACTTTCCGAAAGGACGATGATATCGTCTAAATAAGCGAATATTGTTACATCAAGTCCAGTTTTAAATCGATCGATGAGTCTTTGGAAGGTTGATGGTGCCGATGTTAGACCAAAACTCATGCGTTTGAATCGAAACATTCCGAATGGTGTCACGAACGCGCTTTTGTCTCTATCGCACTCACGGATTCCGACTTGATAGTAACCGGATTGAAGATCAATGGTTGACATAAACTTCGTTTTCTTGGCAGCATGTAGTAGCTCATCCACATGCGGCATAGGATACTTATCCTTAATTGTTACCTCATTTAGGCGGCGATAATCTATCACCATTCTGTAGTCGCCATTTTTCTTTGGGACCAACAGTGCTGGAGCAGCCCACGGTGACTCACACTCTTCAATAATGTCCTGTTCAAGTAACTGGTCTACAATTTTACGGAGAGCTTCCTTCTTTTCTCTTGGCATTTTAAAGGGTGGAACCGCAATCGGGGTCTGTCCAGGTTCAGTATTAATGATGTGTTCCGCATAAGGAGTGGGGTCTCCCCCTGGTTTGAAGATGTCTTCATTTTGGGACAACGTTTTCTTTAATTGGTGTCTCTCTTCTTCATTTAAACTACTACCTTCATCACTTCTCAGAGTTACTGTTTGGGCCATTGACAAATTCAGTTCATTATTGTGATTTACATCACTCACGAACTCGTACACGTGTTTCTGGTCATGTCGGAAATACCAAACTTCTTGACCGGGATCGATTACAATGTCTGCTTTAGTTAAGAAATCGATACTTTAAAAAACATTAAAAGTATATTCGCACCCCGTCGCTGTTTATTCACCTAGCAAGCCGTCAAAGGATACCGCCTCTATTCACGCATCGGCATCACACACACGCGCGCGATCAGAAGGAGCCGCTAAATACAGGGTGGCGCACGTTACACATCACTATTATCTTTGTTCAGTAAATCAACTTTCAACTTCAATTTCTTATAATCTTCTCTCTGTTTCCTCGTTTGGTCAAATGAAACCTTAATATTATTTGGTAATTTCCTCCAATTAGACACAATTTTCAAAGCATCATCTCTATTATCGAGTTTCAACGGAACAACTTTAGATTTGTTTCTAGATTTTATCTTTACAAAGTTGAGTAGTTATATTAATATCACTCAGAATAGTTTTAATTACATTAGTGATATGATATTGACTATCATGATTGTCATTATTCTTACTTAAAGGATCATTTATTATATTGTTCACTTCAGGAACATTATATAATAAAATATTACACTTTCTCCTATTTCTATCATTATATTCATTAAGAGCAGATCTAAAGTCTAAGCTATTAATACCAACATCATCATTAGAGTTGTAAACGGAAGAGTGAGAGAGAGAGAGAGGGAACATTCTGATCAATCTTTGGAAGAAAAGAATTTTCCATTTCAGCAAATTTTACTTTCAAAGAAGAAATATCAGCCACACAAGTATTAATAGTATCATTAATTTTAGGAAGATTCACCTTCTTAAAATTAACATAGTCATTAGTTATCTTAGAGAGCTGATTAATTGGTTCTTGTAATTTCAGTATAACTGTATCTTGAGAATCCACCAATTTTTCACTACACTCTTCACATTTGAAAGTTAGTTTAGTCTTCTTCTTAAGCTCTAAAACTTTAATTTCGGAAACACTAATAATAGCACAGTTTTTCTGTTTTGATGTTCCCAATATTTCAACATTAGATTAGACATGCATAGTTTGCTGTCAATTAAAAACAATTATTAGCCGGATTAGACTACTGGTACACAAAACACATCACATTATAATTGAAGGTTTGCTTAAATTCATGTTAAATAACAACAAGATGCACAGTTTCTATAATATTTTCCACACCAATTCGGTAAATTTCCACGAAAACACACCAAATTTTCCGTAGCTCTCCACGACAACACGCTTACTCATATGGTTTCAGTCAACCATTTGAATGACCTTTAACAACCTTTTTCGAATTTCTAAATTAACCATTCGCGAGTATAGAAGTGACTTCTTTTTATTAAAGGCGACACGACCCTACGCTATCCTCTGACTTATCTGACTTCCCAGATATCTAAAATCAGCTGCTTCTTCTAATTTATCGTCTCCTATCTTTATATTCGCTCTTTCCCTACTTTTTCTTCCCTTGCATACCAGTATTTTAGTTTTGCTTTTATTTATTTTCATACAGTATTGGTCTGTCAGTACCGCTTCCATTTTATTTAAAGCTATCTCTAGGTTCTCCTTGCTAGATGCTAATACTGCTACATCATCTGGAAATCTAAGCATACTAATCTTTTGTCCCTGTACATCTATCCCTACAGTTGTACTGTCTTTAATGATGTTGATCGCGTCTTCGATGATTAGAGAATTAAAAGTAAAATTTAATATAGTCACAGCTTAGAAAAGAAAACATTTTTCACTAGATTTTATTTTGATTCATTTGAAGTTTGAAGTTTTAACATTTAGTGGGTACAGAAAACATTTACAAAGTTGTATTCTAAAAAACAACAATAAAAAGAATACGAGAAAGTACTAGTGCTAGTGGTAGTTGTAAAATTCCTCTAATTTCGAATTACTTTACAACTAATTTAAACGATGATGTTTTAAAATCTAATACATTCGAAATATCACTAACAAATTTTGCAACTTCTTTTATATCAAGACTGTACTGTTTAAATTTACCAGATTCGACAATACAAGAAATTTTACATTTATATCAACCGTTTTTGAATACACTCGTTGATCGCGTTATCGATCCAATAAATAGCGTTAATGTTAACAATATTAAAAATACATTTAGTTCGTTTAAGTATAATAGAGACAAATTATCCAAAAATAAAATTATCAGTCCTAAAAAAATTTTTTGGAATACCGTTTCGATCAAGTGTGGAGTAGACAATTAAACTTTTACATTTTTTAATTTTTTAATAGTGGTTTATATGAAAAATTAATGTGAAAATTAATTTTTAATTTTTTATCCACTACAAACTCACACAGATTAATGAGGGAAAAATTTGTTGCAGTTGTCACACCTCCGCCGGGAATCGAACTCGGGACCTTTGACTTTACGCACTAATGCTCTGATCACTTAGTATTTGTTAAGCACCATCGTGTTGTTTTATCAAAGTGTTTTTTAATTCAGAACAATGTTAAAAGATTTGGAATTAATTCCATTTTAGATGTAATTGTTAAAGATTTGATAAACTTGAATTAGTAGGAGTATATGATGAAAATTGTAAACAATATATTAAAGGTGGCTTAGTAGTCTTAGTTCACGAAATCATACCTGAAATGTGTTTTATGGAAGGATCTAAATGTTTATTGGCAATTAACACATATATATTTTTTGAAAGATTTGATTGAACCTGCACAGTTTTCATGGGCCCATAGCTTGCAATTCTTGCACTGCACCATATCCTCAATAGCAGTATTTTCGCATATTAGGCAATACCAATCTTCAGTTTTAAGTTTTATTTAAATTGTTTTTGGTCGAGATACAGCTGACTTAGAAACTTCAGTTATTTCTTCTGCGCGAGCAGTTCGTGTCAGTAATTTTTTTTTCTGTGCTTGAAGAGGACTCTGTTAGTTTTTTGTTTTTAGCTTTTTCAACATTCTTTGTTTGCTTGGCTTCTAACTGGACTTTGTAGGGTGTACTAGTGAGAATAGTCGCTGGTTGGGACTTTGGGTTTTGTTCAGTAGTAAACAGTAGAGCATTAGAAGGAGCAAAGTCTGCAGCAGTAAATACATTTCGATTAACAGGCCTTATATCAGCCGCTTTAAAGCCATTTGTGGCAGCACGGAAAAACATTTACATAATAATGGAGTCATATTTTACTGAGATATAGTATCACCAGGATTAACCCTCAACCAGCTTTGTACACTTTGAATAAAACATGACTCCACTGGTTTAAAAAAACTGATGTCTAACGGCCGAAGGCGGTGAGTAGTATAGCCTAGTAATTGTAACATTACTACGCTATGCTTAGCCATTTCGCAAATAGCTCTGAGTTAATGTACTCAGTATCCAAAATAATAACGATGGAGCCTGGAGGTCCACCAATTTTAAGTTCATTTACCATTCGCTTCGTTTATACATAATCTTAGGTGGCACACACTGGCCAGCAGCATTTGAGAAGCAAACAATAGTGGTATTATCCCCACGTTCACCACTATAGATGCCACCTATGCGATGCTTCCCTTTTATGGCAATCATTTTCTGGTTTCTCTTTTGAACCGTTGAGAAGCCGCTTTCATCGATATTATAAATGGTTAACGCTTGGAGATTATTATCATCTACTAATTTTTCCAACAGGTTAAAAAAAATCATGACGCTTTGCTTATTGAATCGCGAAGCTCTAGCAATAGATACTTTCTCTGGTTGTCTCAAAGACAAAAGGGATGGCGTTTCATACAATAAAACCAGCTAGTCCTGCTGAAAGTATGTGGAATTGAGTTCTTTTCACCAAAATGAAATGCCAAGCGACGAACATCTGTAGGTGTTATTCCAAACAGAGAAGCTTCCAATTTTATAAGATGTTCTGCCAGCTGTTGTTCAATTTCTGGTATGAATACTGTTAGCCAGCCGTGGTGCATGTTTTTTTCGTTGGTTATTTTGTTTAGTGAACGCAAATGTCGTATAAACGTTGGTTTCGGAATGTCCGACAACATTCATTAAACCCCAATTCTCTTTCTTGATGTGCTTTTAAAGCCCGTTCCATATCATCGCTAGACCACTGATGGTACTTCCTTTTGTTTCTCATTACAGCTTTATATTGGGATCCTATGTATAACGACAATCTGATAAATAAAATGCGATATGTGCTATTGTTAACACTACCTGTATTAATGAGTTTAATATTAAATAACAAGCCATCAGGCCCTATAAGAAATGTTTTTAATTCTAATTTAATATAAAAATATATAAACACAAATATTAGGCTAGTAAATCGTACCGTTACGATTTAACAACGCTTGTCGGTACGATTTATCGGAATTCCACGTTTTGCTTTCTTAATTAGAACGAAACATTTGTAGTGCTCGACCAATAGCTGAATCCATAGAAGGAAGGAACACTTTGTGATATATATGTACGTTTTTGTATTAATAAATGGTGAACGTTTATGAATTTTTGTACCCATCCAAAGTATTTGTTTATTTATTTTATTTATTTAATAAGTAAACGGGATTAATCCGAATTACAATATTATACTGTAAGAAGTAACGCACGATTTAATCAACATTATTGAAATCAACATCAAAGATTTAATCACTTAGTCCACATTCGATCATTCAATAAATCAATGTGTGTAAGTCACTCCATTGACATAACTATTGTTCAATTATGTTGGCGGTCAATGGATCACTTTGAGAATCACACTCGGTAGCTTGTATAAAAAACGTTTATTAGAAATAAGAGAACAAGTGTTTACAGTTTGGCTGTTGAAAAGAGACTGTTTGTAACTGTAACTATATTATGTGTTCATTATGTTATCTCAATTAAGAGTTATCTTTTTCTTCGATATTTAAGTGACTCATTTGTGAATACAAGCCTTCACACTCCACCTAAAACGTAACTGTTAATTGTTTATAACAATTTAAAATACAAATGTTATACGATTAAATACATATGAAATAAAAAAACATTTGCATTAAACATATGTTAAACCTAATTCTAAATCTAGGTTTTGCAAGTGGTTTTGTTAACAAATCTGCTATTTGCATTTCTAAAGATACATATTCTTCATTTATTTTTCCCTGTTCATGTAAATCACATATAAAATGGTATCTTATATCTATATGCTTGGTGCGCTGGTGTAACTCTTGATTTTTAATTAAATTTTTGACAAACATATTGTCGATTACCAAACAAAATATTATTTTTCTGCAGATTATCCGCACTTATTTCACTCAGCAAACGCGTCATCCATAACAATTCTTTTGTGGCACTCGCAGCACTTATGTTCTCCGCTTCTGTGGTGGATTGTGCAATGCACTGCTGCTTTATGCATCTTCATACTACTGCTGCTCCACCATACATGCACAATACACCGGATACACATTCGGTACCAATCACTCTCAAGTAGTCTATTCTTGGTTTCTTGTTAAACCATAGCTCATAAGGTGTTTCCCTTTGAATTTTGTTGGTCCAGTTCTGTTGATTACATACACGGCGGTGTTTACAGCCTCTGCTCAAAAGAATTGTGGAATGCCAACATTGGAATATAACATTGACCTAGCGGCCTCCATTATGGTTCGATTTTCTCTTTCAGAGTTCTCATTTTGCTCAGGAGTATATGGAGCAGTTATTGTATGTTTTATTCCATTATTTTTTCAAATGGTCGTTACTTCTTTGTTGACATATTCCTTTCCTCCATCTGTATTTAATTCGACTACATTTCTTCCAAATCTTGTTTTGACTTCGTTGCAAAACATCTCCACTTTCTGATAAACCTCTGATTTCTCGCGAAGAAAATAAACTGTGCGGTATTTACTCTAATCGTCAGTTGTACACCGGTGTCTTTCAAATGCGATTTAACATGTCTTTTGTCTTGATGACATAAACGTTCATGTCAAAGCTGCAAGGAATTGTTCGTTGTAGCAATACACGCAATTTTTGGTGTGATTACATGTAACGCGATCCGATACAAATTATCGGCTTTGATACCGACGGCGATTACTTTATTGTTTCTCATAAACAAACATCGCGAACCGGTATGAGTCAGAACAAAATGGGCGCCTTTCTTAGCTGCTGATCTGACTGAAAATAAATTCCTAGCCATGTCCGGTATAAACAATACGTCATACAGTGTTCCTTGTAACCACCTCCCATTGACGAACGTTTCAATATCGATATTCTCTTGACCCATTGCCACTACTTTGTCACTATTTCCAACATAAGCCGACAGTTGTTCCGAACACTTCTTGTGTGAGTCTATTATCCAGTTGTCGTCACTTTTGTAGTTTAAATTCACATGTCCAACGAAAGCTTCTTTTTTCGTTTGATCACCTTGATTTTTCTTTGAGCGGCAGTCTTTCAATAAATATTCCTTCGAACCGCACGAGAAACAACCCCGACAGTCTTTTCGCACATGATTTGTTTTGTAGTACAGAGAACAACGCGTTACACTTGTTTTCGATTTTCCTTCCTGAGCTGTCCATTTCTTCTTGCTGTTTGACACATTAACCTTGATGTTTGTCCTGGATAACAACACCACTGTTGTTTCCTTTTCTTCCTTCGGATCTTTTATATGGGATGCGCCGCGTAGGTTGATTTGTTGGTGTTTAAATTCCTTTCAGTCCTCAGCGTAATGAAGAACGATCGATTATACCTACTCGGTGGAAATTGTTAAAGAATAGCCAAATGTGGGATAGCAGTGAGTTAGAAACAAAAAAATGAAAAAGTTAACGGGTTTAGCATACACGAAAACCTAGGGTTAAAAGATACAAGTCCCTGCCTCTGTCATAAGAAAAAAATTCCGTGGAAGTTTTATCTCTTAATATGCAGCGGTTTCGGAGTTTTGNCGGGAGGGTCGCCCCGTAAAAATGATTTTATTTGGTGGAATGACCCATTAGCTAAACAGAAAAATTGAATATTATAATATGAAAGATAAAAGTTTAGTTTTCGTAATATGACTTCTGTAGAGGTTGTTGTTGTTAGGGGTGAAATTCGTCGGACGGGTTGTTAAAGGAACCAGGTAGGTAAGCATGCCAGTCACCAGAGTTCAATGCTCAATGCCGGAACTCATGTTGAAACAAGATGTAGAAACTCGTTGGAACTCAACATACGAAATGTTTAATCGCTTTATCGAAGTTAAAGCAGCAGTTGTGGTAACAACTGCCCTTTTAAGAAGTGACCTGCTTATCACACAAGAAGAACTGGAGCAATTAGTTCCAATTCTAAAAAAATTTTTTTGAAATAACTGCAGTGTCAGCCGAAAAATCCGTTAGCACATCTAAAGTTATTTTATACTCTAAAATGATGAAAAAAAACCTAGAAAAACATCTGAGAAAAACGTTATATTCACAAATTATTCAAAATTTACTATTAATATTCAACGAACAAGTGACTAAAAGATTTGGAGATATTGAATCATCATTGTTACATGCGGAAGCAACAGTTTTAGATCGAAGATTTAAGCGATTCGGGTTTTCAAATGATACCAAATATGAAAACACAATTAAATAATTACGGCGAAAAATTTCTGTTTTGATAATAGCATAACCAATTTCATCCTTTATAGGCACAAAAGTGTGTAATGACTGTGTACCTTAAACCGTTTTTGATGGAGAATATCGTACATCTAACATATTTTTTTTGTCATCATTTGTTATAAAAGTGAAATCAACGCCTGTAAAATTCTTGATTGCCCAGGAATGCAAATGTTGTGGAGTCAGTATATGTTCTTTATTTTCCATTTGTAATGAAGCTCTAGCAGCATGTCGTTTTACTGAACCTGCAAGCCCGTCACATGGTCATTTGCCATGGGCAGTTGCAAAAAAATGCCACTCAGCGTTGATTTCAAAGTCAGCATAATGATAACATAAATTAGTAAATGCTTTCTTGTTCTTAAATTGCTGTGGTGCCCCGTTGGAAAAGTAAAAAATCTTATCAACAACAGCAAATTTTGTCTTTAGTACAGTAACCAGTTGTTCTTGTAATAAATAAATCAAAACTGTGTCATGTTTAAGGCATTCTGAGATACCAACTAAGCTAAAATTCTTAATAGTATTATTCTCGTTATAAGAAATTACCATTGGAAATATAGTAGCTTGGTCATTATTCCAATGGAAGCCTTGGGCAGCTTCTTGCACAACGAATGCATAGTTTTCTGCAAAGTCAAAAGAAAACCGCAAATTAACCACTTTTCAAATTCAATTTCATATCAGAGAAACACCGACTTTGAATTTTTGCTATATAATCATGTTTTAAAAGTTTATCAAGTTGCGTCATTAACGTGTCAATAAATTCATCAGAATCAGAAGTAACGTTTACAATAGTACATCGATCGGTTGACGTCCACAATTTATATTGAATTTCATTTACATCAGATTCTTGAAACGACGCACAAAAATAATTAATGATTTCTTCATTATTTGGACATTCATTACAGCTTCTAAAGAAGCACGATTCCGTTGGATTATCACAAACCAATTTGTTTAATAAATTTTTATAAATTGGCTGAGTTTCCATTATCCATTATTATAAAAAAATTAAATTAAATTAATAACTTAGCCAAATACAATCATGAAGAATATTTAATACTAAATTACCATCCAGCATTAATTTAACATTTTGGTGAATAGTACATATACATACAACATGCGTACCACTACTTCCAGCAAGAATACAATAAGTAAGCCTCAAACTAGCAAACTTAGAAAATCCGATTGGTATTGAATCGTATTTTGATTTGAAGTTTTGAAACAATTCTTTCAAATTATATAAAACCAACTTTTTTTGTACTCTGGTTCGAATACCATTGCAATCTTTCACAGATTTGAAATCTTTCATGCCCG
>NW_020439070.1:48433-64604 GCF_000699045.2 Agrilus planipennis | reverse complement strand
TTTTTATCTATAATATTATTAAATATGATATATTAAAAGTTAAACTAAAAATAAGAGCTAAAAGAAATTTTTATTATGGTATAATTATTTATCGTTTGTTATTATTATCTCTTATTCTGTATTTATATTTATTACACATTTTCAAAGAAATTCTCTGAAACATCTTTTCTATTTTTTCATTGGCTGAGCAGCGTAAGAGAAGTTTTACGTAAGAAGTAGGGACGAAAAATTTGAAATTACATGAGTAAAATCAATTGAAAATACATGAGTTCTACTATATTATTGAACGTTTTGCGTATTCTACATTCTGAGCGCTGAACTAAATGAACTACTGAACTAGACTAGTGAACTAGTTCACTTCACTGAAGAAGATCTATTGAACTACGTCAGTGAATTGAACTATAATTCCCAATTCTACATGGACACACAGTCGAAATATTCAAATGAGAATGTTATCAAAAGAAACACTAATAGTAATAATGTTAATGCTGATACGAATTATAATGCTAATAATAAAAATAAACATGAAAGAATGAAAAAGAGGGTGATGATAAAGAATATGTTGATGATGACGAAGATGATGAACATGATAAAAAATTCCAGAAGAAGTTGATCGTCAACAAAGATATTATTTTACCGTTCATTAGTTATTTGTGCATTTCTCTGACTTTATCTAGTGGCTCTGCAATTACTGGACTATTTTCGGTAGGTGGTTTAGTTGTTTCAATTTCTTTTAGTACGGAGTTTTCAATCTTCAATGATTCTATGTCACTGTAAGATTTTTCTAACTTCTGGAGAGTTTCCTTTAATTCTTCATTTGTTTCTTCTAGCTTCAGTTTTGTCCTTGTCAATTCTTCGACTGTTGTATCGGGTTGAATCGACTTCAGTGGCTGAAAGAAGTAATTTATTTGAAGAAAGAAAAGAAAATGACGCAATTACTATCTACTCATATATATAATTATAAATTATAATCAATTTCGCTATACAATTATATGGTTTCAAATCTTGCCACATTTCGTTTGCCTTCAAGGCGAGCTTTTGAGTATTAGTCTCATAGCCCTGTTCTGCAATTTTTACAAAACCTTCACGTCATTGTTATTACTCAGATAGAGAACAGTTCCTGCAAAATAAAAATGTTTGAAACATAGTACGATTATATACTGTCCGCATAGCATATTGTGACAGACACTTGCTGCATCTTCGTAATACCTCCAGTTTTTTTAGCAATTTTTTATTAATATACTCTACATGTTCCTTAAATTTTAAATTTTCATCCACTACTATCCCCAAATATTTTGTTTTATCTACTACTTCCAATTTCTATTTTTGGGTATTTCTGATCAAATTTCAAAATTTGAGGTATTATTAAAATTTTTTTTTATAAACTTAGATATTTCTTTTGCAGAGATCAAAAAAGTTGCTTTAAGAGATCTATTTAGGAGTCTTCCTTATTCTTGTATATTTTCGCTAAAAATGAGGTTTTAAAAAATAAATAAATGAGGGAATTATAGTTTATGACCTATATGCACGCCCTAACACTATTGCACTTTTAATTATTTCTACTTTAATTACTATTAGCCAATAGTTTATTATTTCCGTATAACTTCCAATTAATGTGGATATCACATCATTCCTAGTATAAACTATTACCCCTTCTGTAGCTCTACTTGTGGAATCTACTCTATGTATATTATAATTTTCAATTACCATTTCAGCATCATCGATTTCCTCCGTTAAGCACAAACGTAGAGGTTTATTTCTAATTACAAAACTATGAAATTAGTCAAAATTTGCAAGGTTACTTTGCTCATTTTGGTTGTGGTAGCTATTGCATTGACTTATCCTCAATCCTTCTCTTGTATTCCTCTACTTTCCTTTGGTATACTTTACAAACTCTGTCAAAAACTGTATGGTTAGTATCCAAGTTAATATTCAACTTAGTATTTAATGATTTGTAGTTTACGCAACACAACATAACATTATTATGATGTCACTTTCGTTAAAGTGTAAACTGCAGAATATTTTCATGGAGTCCAATCTTTGCGAGGTATTGCACTTATGTATTTTTTTCGCAATTCATCATTTTTTTTTGGGGATAAAAATATAGACATAGGTACTTACATTTTAAAGATGATTTATAATTTGAATTGCAACCGCTAGCACAACAAGGACGAGGCATTTTGTTAAGAAATAAACAAGAAGATTTACAACTAAAACACACAATCTGACCTGAAACATTTTCACTTCTTTCACTTAATAGTTACCTTCTGCAATTGAAAACTGTATCCAAAGGTATTAATCACTAAAACACACTATAAGCATCCTTATTGCACATTTATTGCACGATATTTCCGCTAAAATTAAAATATTATAGAACAACGAAAGAAACACAACAACCAATGTATTAGTTGCAACTCTCATTAACTGGGAAATCCTGGGACTCCCTCAGTGTTGCCAAGTAAACCTTCAGCACGGCTTGTAAGTAGAGATGGCTGTGGTTTTTCCTTTTGTTTCATAGATCTTGATATCCTTTACCATCTTTGTTTCCATCTCTTGTTTTACTATGTTTCAATCTTCGTTATTATCACAAATTATTGCAAGTCGCCCATTATTTAAGCTTTTTATTTTACTTACTCTTAGTTTAATTTCTTCAGGATTTATTGTTTGCTTGATTTTATCTTCTATTTCTTTCGAGCTGATTACTTTTTTCTTCTATTATTTAGAAATTAATTAATATACCTTTCTTTTGTTTTCCACCTGTTCCCATGTTTAGTGTATTTACTATTGGGTTCCTTACTTCCACGTTCCTTTCAGATCTGATTCGTTGTAGTTTTTTTATTTCTTGTGTTATTTTGATTTCCTAAATAGCTTGTGTGATGTTATTGTCTGTCATAACCCCATGATCTTGATAACACTTTTCACAATACCACTTCACCCCCTTACAGTCTTTTATTATATTATATTGTTTTATTCTCAAAGCCACACAGTTCACATGATACTATTGTTTACATTCTCCTTCACATCCAATAGCATCTCCATCAAATTAGTTTAAACATTTAACACATTTTTCCTCATCTTCACCATTCGCCATCTTAACAAGTACAAATAATTGTGTTAGTTAAAGTTCGAATTTTAATAACTCAACTAAACAAACAAAAATTTCATCTCGTTAACGAATGCAGAAAACAATAACAGGGTACGTCATCTAAATAATTTTTTAAATAATGCTGATACTAATACTTCAACTAATACCAATAATTCATCCTTAAACTCGCAAGGCCTTCGTCAATCGGCCGAGACGAAAACGGCGCGAGCTATACAGGCCACATCAACATCACAAAATCATCATTCATTTAATTAGGAACCATAAATCTCGAATCAGTTACAACTTTTGTTAATATTCAAATTGATGAATTAGATTCTGCGAATTCTAAGTTTCTAATAGACACAGGAGCGGACATTTCCTTAATAAAATTTTTAAACTTAAACCAGATGTCAAATGCTACGGAGATCATAAAATTAAATTACGGGGTATTAACAATGCCAAGGATCGTACTTGTACTCTTTGTTATTCCTTTTTCAATATTCACATTGGTGAGAAATTACTAAATCACGCATTTCATGCTGTACCAGACTGTTTTCCAATTCAATGTGACGGTATTTTAGGTAATGATTCCTAAACCATTTCAATATGAAGATTGACTGCGAATGGACACGCTAAGTTATGAAAATAATTCTAGATATTTCTCTATTTGTTAAAAAAAACAGATTTATTTCCTCTGAATTTGATAATTCCCAAAATCCTATCAACGAATCCAAGAAAAACTACCATGCGAATAATCCTAACCAATGTGAAAATGTAATCCTTATTAAAATTATTATTAAAATTAATATCACTAATTATTCTTTAAAAGAAGGTATTGTTCTATGTTCTGGAATTAGAGAAGGTGTGTTCTTAAATAATAGCATAGTCAAACTAAATCCTGATAATTTTGCGTATACCTCTATACTAAGCACTACTGACGAATGCGTTAAATTAAATCCATTAAATATTAAATTAGAAACGTTAAGTACAGACAATATGATCATAATCAAATTAATAAAGTTAAGCTAGAAAAAACCTGAAACAAATTATTATACAAATTCTAACCCCGATAGACTTCAGAAAATAAACGAATTATTATATACTTCTCACATGAACAAAGAGGAAAAAAATCAATAATAGAAATTTGCTGTGATTTCAATATTATTTTTTTTTATAGAGAGTGATAAATTATCGTATACAGATGCTGTTAAAATTCTAAAACCTACCCCAAAGCTTTGAAAGCAAAAGTAATGTGGATATCACATCATTCCTAGTATAAACTATTACCCCTTCTGTAGCTCTACTTGTGGAATCTACTCTATGTATATTATAATTTTCAATTACCATTTCAGCATCATCGATTTCCTCCGTTAAGCACAAACGTAGAGGTTTATTTCTAATTACAAAACTATGAAANTTTTTTATAGAGAGTGATAAATTATCGTATACAGATGCTGTTAAAATTCTAAAACCTACCCCAAAGCTTTGAAAGCAAAAGTAAATAAGCAAATCTCTAAAATGTTAGATCAAAACATAATAGAACCAACAAACTTGTCGTGGAACAGCCCAATCTGAATTGTTTCCAAAAATTAGGTACATTAGGGGAAAAGAAGTGGCGTGTAGTTGTAGACTATAGGAAATTAAATGCGGTAACGATAGGCGATAATTATCCTTTACTGAATATTAATGAAATCTTAGATCAACTAGAGCACTTTAAGTATTCCGGGTTTCACCAGATCAGGATGAATCCGAACGCCGCAGACAAAACAGCATTTTCGACCACCTCCAGTAACTATAGGTTCATGCCTTTTGGTCCCCGAAATGCAGCTATTACGTTTCAGAGATTAATGAATACGGTCCTTTCAGGTTTAAATGAACTGAAGAGCATGCCGACACCCTCGAAACTCATAATGTCAAACTCAGAAAAATATTCTAAAAATTATCAGAATTTAACCTTAAAATTCAGCCTGATAAGTGCGAGTTATTGAGGCGCGAGGTTATGTATTTGGGGCATTTAATTACTCATGCCGGAGTAAAACCGGTTCCTAGAAAGATCTCATTTGTACAAAATTTTCCTATACCTAATATTCCTCAGAAAATTAAATCGATCTTGGGACTTGCCGGATACTATCGACAATTAAAAAAGACTTTAGCAAATTATCTCAATCACTCACTAAACTTTTAAAAAACGACACTGACTTTATTTGGACTAGTCAACAGCAAGAAGCTTTCGAGTTCCTAAGATCAATCCTTTGTTCCGAGTCTATCCTTCAATATCCTGACTTTTCAAAACAATTCATATTAACGACTAATGCATTATGATATTGGCTCATTACTGTAACAGAGTAATTATCTTAATGATTTACATGTTGCTTGCGCTATCCGTACATTAGATCCAACTATTCTGTAACCGAAAGGGAGTTGTTACCGATAGTTTGGAGCGTGAAAAATTTCCGTCCTTACCTTTATGGACAACATTTTAAAATCCTTTCTGATTATAGACCATCAACATGGCTTTTCAATGTCGAACAGCACCGTTCCCGACTTGTTAAGTAGCGACTCTTACTAGAAGAGTATGACTATGAGATTTGTTTCAAGCAATACATTAAGTCGAGTAAAGATAGATAATGTACCATCTATTTTTGATATATCGTCAGAAGAAACAGATAATTATTCTACATTTTTATGAAAGAGTGACTTCGAAACAAACATTAAAAGATCAAAAAGAATCACCTACAACCAATAGAAAGCGAGTTAACATTTCTTTTTAACATCACAGATTATAAAATACCATAAATGGCGCGGTAAACGCCATCTGTAATACAATGCTACATTTTAGGATTATGTATTCTCAACAAATAAGTTCAAAAATGAAAATGAATAAGGTAATAAAATTTAGTTTATATATAACTAATNAACACCTGCCTTTTTATTATACATAGCCTAACATAACAACCTAACCTAGCCTAATCTTACATTTATATTATAATTTAGTTTAAGAAAGCCTCATCTTTTTATTTGTGTGTGACACAACTGTTTCATGTTCCGGTCTATTATTAACTAATGTTTCGTTAATAAAAGTATAATTAGAGTTTTGCTTAACTGTAGGTATGTCCGAGATTTCTCGCATTAAAGTATCCTTCGATACGTCAGCCTGTGGTTCATCTTCTTCTAATAAATTTTGTACATTCTCGCATGATTTCCCATAACAATTTACACATATCCGCGTACACTTTAGACCGTGTTTTCGACAACCACATTTTTTGCCACACCCAGTTTTACATTTACAAGAAATTTTGTGCAACACGTCCTCTGGAATTAAGTCATCATCAGAATAACTGGCGACCAAACCATTACAGTCACTTTTCCAGCCAAATTCAAGTGGATTCAAATGGTTTCCCTGTCACGCTTGAATTTGTAAATAGACACGTAAGCTATGTTGTTTTATAGCACCTGCTGTTGGAGGCAGAGTTTTAAATTTAAAATTGGATTTTATTGTTGATCTTTCGAAATGTAGAAATCTTAGATCATTCGATAAAATGGTTTTTTTATTTTTTTTTTCATACTCTAAATCAGTTTTTGTAACATACATTGCTTTAGTAATTTCGCAACCAATTCTCGTAATAGTTTCACTATTAGCAGCACTATCAGAAAACGTTTTTGCGAATTCAATTAACGTATCTGACGGCAAACATTTTATAATTGAATTTTTCCCTTTATTAAAAAAAGAAGAAGTAGTGTCACATCCACTAAAAGCCTATAAAAATGGTATTATTTCCCGTAATTCTGCAAATTTAAAACTATTGCTTGTAAAATATTGAATTTGTTTCGTTCGACCCGTTGTAATTTATATTTGAAAAATTAGCTGCTAAATGTGAAAATTCACTAACAAGTCTGTGTCATTTCCTACGATAACCACTTTATTGTCATTTTTTGAAATTTCGACTGCACTTTGAATTATAAAAACATCGGCGTCTTCGTTAGCTTGTTTGGTACAAAATCCATGTTCGTTTAATTTATTGATCAATAGTTTAATTATACTGCTTTTATTATTTTCATTTGACAAAAATTCTTTGGGCTTCAAACTTATTTTCGTATTGTAGTCACATTTTACTTCACGGCCAATGCAATTCTTCTGTCGTCGGAGCCATTCTGCACATTTTGTACTTTTTAGGTACATTACTATAGTTGTCAAATATGATCATACTATTTTTAGTGAAATTGTTCTTTGCATAATTTATATTTTTATTCAAAATCTGATCCATCAACCCGTTAATTTTCCAAATTACTTGATATAATAAATAACCACCATCCACTACATGTATAAACGGTGAATGGAACGGACATTCAGTAGAGTGAATAATATTTTGAGTAAAAACGCTCTTGTCAGCCTTTCTCATTACAACCATGTTAAAAAGAGCAAGTGGATATGGAGCTAATTCATACATTAAGTATACGTTAAGTATTGTTGCATGTCCGATTTTGCACTTAAATTAAAACAAATTCTTTGAAAAATTGCGTACTTTTTGGTGATGTTTTTTGCAAATAACTATAAGAAATCAATCTCAGCTAAACTAAATTTATATTCTTCCATAATTTCGAGGGTAAGCTTTCTAGCAGAAATTTTTTAAGGTCATTGAAATTAGTGTTAAAAATTTGAAGAGGTAAAAAGCCGAACGAATCGCATGTACTGTCTATTTGATTTTTTTTAAGTCTTGGAATATTTGAATTTGCTACAACGGCTGAAGATGGAGTAACACTTGCAATACCTCCCATTGCATCAAGCGTATTACGCCTATCTACAGTGCAAGTGTTGTGATCAGCATTGTCAAAAATGAATTGTACAAAACAATTTGGCAAAATTTTATAATTCTCAGGGTGTTTAACAATAGATGCTTCAAAAAGCTGAGTTTTAGTTTAGATCATATTGGACATTACGACAACCTGTAGAATAATATGCGCTGCTGCATCGCATACTCTCATTCGTTCTTCGTAGGTTTTATTTCTGGCATTATACCACTTTTCATCAATTGTATATCCATCAGCCATCACATATGTATGTTATTTGTAAATCACCTCGAAAAAAGTTACATATTATTTGATCGCCAAAATGAGAATTAAGATGATGTTTTATAAAACGAAACCCCGGGCAAACTCCACTGTAATTTTTTAAAATTTCGGAGAAGGAAAACTGACATTCATCTTCGTTTTCAAGGATATGATTTATAACGAAATTAACAGCTTTAGAAGTACCATCTGATATCGGTCGACCAACAGGATATTTAGAATTACCGCGATATAAATATGTAAGTTTAAATACTTCCCGCTCTCGGTGGTCTAACCGAATTTCGGTGACAACCGACGCGCGCATCTAGGAGAGACAGTGAGAATGCGAAGGAAACAGTAGAGAGAGCTGAAAGAATAGCACACCTCGTTGTGAAAGGTTAAATGAATTGTTTAATTAAACCAGTGAATAATTGTCAATTGTATTTATTCAGGTTTGTTTTTACAAGTTGGAAAATATGTAAATAGTTCAGTTTTAAGTTAATTGTCGTTTATTAAAATTTACAGATTTATCTCTGAATAAACTTGTTGTTATTCGCATCCTAACCCTCATCGCCGTTAGCAATTAGGACGGTTGCTTACAAATAAATACAATGGCTATCATAAAGGCAAGATTTCATTTCGCCGCAGAAGCTGCTGATAATGATAATAGTCACGGTGGTAAAAGTAAAAACCATACAGTTGGTGGGCCATGAAGAGATTTTTATGTTCCCGAAAGGTAAACAAACCAGTGCTCAACACGTCAAACTTTTCAGCACCGATATTGTGAAAAACGTTTTGAAAAGCTTGAGGGTGAGAAATAAATATCGCAATGTGATTATTACTCGAACAGAAGCACTGCAGACTATTTACCTAGACGAAGAGGAAGACGTGGTGTTCCACGACCTTTATTTAGAAGAAGCTCCCCGCCTGGCACAGGCTGTAACCGCGGGTATTCACACAGAAAAGGCACCACGCTCGTTGGCTAAGGATATAGTTTTAGAAAAATTTAACGGGAAAAATTTTCAAGCTTTATCATGGTTAAAACTTTTCGTACAAGAGTGCACTAGAGTTGGTATACAGCAGGTTAATTTTGCTGAAACTTTACGTTTGTTTCTCTGCGATTCAGCATTAGACTGGTTTCTAACCTTCATGAAACAAAAATCTCTGAGTGAAGAATGGAATTCGTCGAATAACTCTTTCATCGACACATTTGGTACTCAATCCTGGGATGAAATTGAATATGCTTATCAGTTTAAATTTTTAAACGGCTCATTGATGGATTTTGCTCTGAAGAAGAGGAGCTTACTTTTGGAAGTCGATGAAAATTTATCAGACACCTCTCAAATAAATCTGATCGTAATTTCTTTACCAAAATTTATCCAAAGTAAATTGGTGAGAAATAATTTGAAAGAGGTAGATGATTTGATGTCTAGGTTAAAACGGTTGGGCTTCGTAACAGAGAAGAAAGATCATACCAAGAAAAATGAAGAGAAAAATCCCTGTGGTTTTTGTGAAAAACAGGGTTTTAAAAATAGATGGCATTTGGAAAATCAGTGCCGCTTGAAAGAAAAATCTTCAAAAGGTAACAAAGAAGGAATCAGGTTAGTAAACAGGGCAGAGACGCAAAATTTAATTACTAGTTCTGAATTCTCAAAAAAACGATTAATCACCCCACTTATAAAAGTAATAATATTAGTGAATAATCTCCCAGCAATTGGTTTATATGATTCGGGGTCAAATATTTCACCAATCAATCATGAATTTTGGAGGAAAAGTTTCACAGACTCCAAAATTATAAGTGGGAGCAAAAATATAAAAGGTGTCTTTGGCGAATCTATGTCAAAAGGTACGGTTTCTCTGAAAGTAAACATGGCAATATGGAAGAAGATTTTCAGTTCTTTATAATCAAAAGTAATAATTTTACAGAAGACCTGTTGTTAGGCTTAGATATAATCAAAAAGTTCAAACTCTGTCAAGATGAAAATCTGAAAATTTCGCAAAAATCTTCGCCATCACCAACAGAAGTTAGAGTGAATAATTATTTGGTAGATAAATCGAATGACACAAGAAATTCGATTCTAAAACTATTTATTAACAACCAATGAAGGAGTTTTTGCATCCTCAAAATTTGATGTTGGTGTAACCGTAAACTATGAATCACATCTGGCACTAACAGAAAATAAATTTGTAGCAAGGAAAACCTATAAATGCTCTTTCGAGGATAGGAATGAAATCGAAAAGCAAATCAAAGAGTTGGAAAAGGCAGGTTTAATAGAAGAATCAAGCAGTCCTTATTCTGCACCAGTTCTATTGGTATACAAGAAAGAAGAGAAAAAAAAAACTCGCTCTTATAAATAACATTCTTTATGATAAAACTCTTTTACATCATTAAACTTTTCTTTTAATACAGATAATCGTATTAAAATTAATTTTTCTTGATTTTTGCAAATAAAGCATAGTTCGAAGTTAAATTTTTTTGATTCATTTTCCAATGTACAATTTATTAAACGATCCTTTTTCAGTTTTTCTACCGCAATATGAATACTCCTCGGATGAACATAAGTAGTCCTACAACTATTATGCAACCGTAATTCCGGAATAAACGAAATAATTTTATACTTTCCATCTTTTCTTTGCTTACTGGCATTAGCAAATGTTTCAATCGCTTTCTGGCCAAGATTCGATGCATTTACAGGTGTCAGTTGTTGACCGCAAATCAAGCATTGTTCTATATCTTTGAGAGATGGTGATAAATCTTCACTGCTGCACTCCGTACAGTTACCGTCCATAGTGGCCATTGGTTAGGTAAACAAACTGTAACATATTTTAAATCAAAACACAGTCTACTAATTCAATAATTTTTAAATAAAGTTTAGTGTTTTCGGTAGTTTTTGGTACTGCACAAATATGGCGCGATACAAATAAAAGAAAACACTAACATAGAATTGGTCTTTAAAACTTTACTAACCACAACACCAAGACTATCACAAAACAAAGCAATAACGATTATAATCCTCTTGATTAGTTCGTTTTTCGGCACTTTGTAGAAATTTTCTGCGGGGGAATTCATGACAACATGGACTTCTGCCAAGTACTTAGATCCAAGTGCGCCTAGAATGTGGCTAAATTTCACCTCGCGAAAAAGTACTCGGGGTCGTTGGAAGTAAAATCAGGTAACCTCAGAACAGCTCGCTCAGTTGTGGACGACACCATTCTTGGAACTTGCATTTCTGGCGGAAACCTATGCTTTGGTAGTTTTTGGTACTGCACAAATATGGCGCGATAAAAATAAAAGAAAACACTAACATAGAATTGGTTTAACGATTATAACAATATATGGAAAAGTTACTAAATAGCTGGGAAAATTACAAGATAGGGTACATGCAGGTATAGGGTTCTAGGTAATGCAGCATGCTCAAGAGTTCGAAAATAATGATTTAGAAATAAAATAAATTTTGGAAAACAAAATTCGAATATTTACAATATGTACGGATCGCTAGAAAAGACTACTCGTTTGTTATGAAAAGTATAAAATTTTCATCAAAGTGAGTGCCAAACATTAAAAGAAAGTTAAAATTGCACATTAATAAATAAAAGCAACATTGAGATGCAATGGGACTGAGTGTGTAATGACGGATACAAAACAACTATTTAACATGAACATCGCAGACAATAGACATCGAAATGATTACACAGATAAGGTGGAATTGACTTAATTAGTGGTGACATTATTTTCGATTGGAGTATTTTGTATGAAGTACTTTTCTTTTTAAATCTATAAACCTAGAGGTTTTTAAAAAAGGTATCATTTACAAATCAATTTAAAATCCAGGTGCCTGATTTGACGCGGGGAACATTGATCATCTTTTTTTTTTAAAGCGTAAATAATAGGCTTATGGTCTGTAAAAATGGTAAATGGGCGTCCTTCTACCAAATATCGAAGGTGTTTCACAGAAAGATTAATGACCTGCAATTCACGATTGTAGGCGGCGTAGTTTAATTCAGCAGGACAAAATCTAACGGCTGCCAATGGTTGCCCACGTATTGCTGGAGGACTGCTCCGACGGCGTAGTTTGACGCATCTGTAAAAATTGCTAGCGTTGCTTATGGCTTCGGATGAGCTAGGAGCGTTGCGTATGGTTTCGGATGCGCTAGCAGCCTTGCGTTTGGCTTCGGATGCGCTAGCAGCGTTGGTTGTGAAAGAGCCTCTTCGCACGCTTCGAACGCCTGGACAGACTGTGGTGTCTAAGAAACAGGATGTTTTCCTTTGACGTTGCCTTGCAAGAGGTCGTTCAGTGGCGCTTGTATTTCTGCTGCCTTCGGGATAAATCTACGGTAAAAATTTATCATACCTAAGAATTGACGAAGGTTTTTAACAGTCTGCGGAAGCGGAAAGGACCGAATAGCGTCCACTTTCTCGGGCAACGGGTGTGAACCTGTACCGGAAACAAGGTATCCAAGGAACTTGATTTCCGGTTCGCCGAATACACATTTAGATGGGTTGATTATCACACCATATTGTGCAGTCTCTCGAGTAATGTCCGTAGGTGGTCCATGTGTTCATCCATTGACGAAGATGCAATCAGGATGTCATCCCTAGACTAGGTAAATAGATGTAAAACTCTCGAGATTTGGACGATAGTGGTGACATCTAAGTTTACCCCACATTAGTAGACGACACTTGGAATATATATATAAATGGTATTGGCAAAGAAAACTTCGAATTTCACTGCCATCTATACATCAAACTATGAAGCGTAACCAAAGGCGCGCATTTCAAAATTACACCAAATTTTATTTTTTTTTGTTTTAAATGGAAATTGAAAAAAAAAAACAAAAATAAAATTAACAAATTTAATAACAAAGTATAAATGCAGTAATAAATATAATTAATACAATATACGAGTAAATAGCAAACATCAATTAATTAAAATATAGATACTAATACAGGTATATTTGTATGAACAAAGAAATTGTTCTTTACCTAATTTAGTACTGCTTCCTGCTTCTACAGGGGGTGCTAACGATTCAGAAACTGCAGAAATACTAGCTTCTGTATTGTCCATTGTGAGTGTACTTTCTATAACAAATAATTATATATGTTTTGGATATTTGAAACTGTTATCTGCATAACTACCTGCAGTTGAAACAATTCTTCTTTTCCCGTCATATGTTTTCACTGGATGCAGTACTTTTTCATCTTTTAATGGGGCAATTCCGTCTGCTTCTATTCCTCTACCAGAAGAAGTTCTACAAAACATTTTTTTTTAGAACTTAAGTTTCACAACAACAAATTACAATACCTGCCACTTTCGTTGAAACCGCTGTTACTTCAGGAAAATGGAAAGCGGCTTCTTGACCTTTAACTCCTGCAGGAGCTGTATAATCTATTTCAAATTAATTTGACCCCGTAATAGTGTAGACTGTACATCACGGTTTTTCTGTGTTGGGCAGAAAACATCCTTTCTTTACTTATTGTAAAGCATGATTGAAGTACTTAATATATTACTTACTTTCAGGATAGGTAAAAGTACTTTTCACAAAAATTTTAAAATATTACAAGTTGTGAAACTACTCACTATTGCTCAATAACGCCACAACTACTGGGGAATTCCTCCGATAATCGCAACCGCCGTCGCATCATCTGTTGTCGTTTCAGTAAAATGTATGTCGCCTAGTATGTCGGTAATTTAAAAAATTTAAAAACTTAAACATCAATGTATGCATAACAAAACTCAAGACTTTGCAGGACTTCGTCAATGAAACGTTGAAAAGTTTGCGCAGCGTTTCGCAAACAAAAACTCATATGGGTGAATTCAAATAGGCCGAAGGGTGTTGTGATTGCTGTTTTCGGCACATCCTCTTCAGCGACCGGAATTTGGCTGAAAGCACGAACCAAATATATTGTGGAAAATATAGTTTTCCCGCTGAGAGCCTGGGAAAAATCCTGGATGTGCTTGACGGGATATCTATCAGGACATGTCCTGGCGTTAAGGGCGCGATAATCCCCACAGGGTCTCCACTCGTCGCTTGTTTTCGGAACCATGCGGAGCGGTGATGCCCAAGGCCTCTTAGAAGGACGAGCGATCCTCAATTTAACCATGGCCTCGAATTCTTTTTTAGCTGCTGTCAACTTGTCGGGAGCGAGTCGCCTTGGTCTTTGCGCGACAGGAGCTCCGGGAGTGGTAATGATGTAATGCTTCGTCGAATGGGCTGCAAATTTGGGAGTTCTTCCTGGTCGGGTTGTTCCCGGAAACTGTTGCAGCAGGTCGTGAAATGGTGACGAACCTGAACCTACACTCAATCACCTTCCCTTGGGACGTGAGATGAGTAGTTGAGTCCAGAAGACGTTTGTTTTTCATTTCAACCAACAATTCAAAATGGGACAGGAAGTCAGCGCCGGTAATTGGTTTTGAGACGTCAGCCACAACGAAACGCCACGTGAACTGTCGTCGAAGTCCTAAGTCGAGGGTTAACGTCAATGTCCCATATGTAAAACATAATGTAGCTATGATGGTACCGTTTGCAGCGGAAAGTTCGTAATTGGACTTTTCTCTTGAGTCCGGAAGCAACGAACGCGGAAATAGACAAAGGTCGGCACCAGTGTCTATAAGATATTTCACCTTTTTTGACCCATCGATGATAAATAATCGGCGTGAATGATGTGTAGGGTCGTTGTCGTTGGTCGCCATCAACGACTGTCCACGTCGTTTCCCGGAGGATTGCCTTGAAAACTGCAGGGTTTTATTACATTTTCTTGCGTTACTTCCAAACCGATTATGGTACCAGAAAAATTCACTGTTCCTTGGCTGCGAATGTGAACGCAATCGAGAATTGGGACGTGATCACGATCGATAACGTTGAGGATGGTGTACTGGTACTTGGTCAATTTTTATAGCCGCTAACTCTTGGAGTGAAGTTGTTAATGGATTCTCCAGGAAATCTAACCTGCTATTTGTTGTACTACGCTGTTAAACTGCCCATATTCTTCGACGATCGTGTCTGCGATCTCTGCTCATTTCTCGATTGGCAAGTCTTTATTCGCAGCTAACAAACGTCGTCAGAGAATTCACTACCAACGAGGTTGCGTAAGTGTCGTAGAAACTGTGTTGGTTTGCGATCACCTAATGGTTCATCTTCGAGCAGTCGTTTAGTGTTTTACTCTTTCGATGAACCGATACGTTTTATTAGCTCACTTTTTAAAGTTCGTAGGTTCTCTCACTACGCGGCTTTACAATAACGTCGCGAACTTCTAGGGCGTACTTTTGGTCCAGTTCACTTAATGCATACCCAAACTTTGTATTGTCCTGCACTATACCTGCGGCGTCAAAACTGCTTTCCAGCAAAGAAAACCAAAGTTCTGGATCTGAAGGCATGAAGACGGGCATTTTCACTGAAACACGGTCGATCGAAGTCGCACCTTTCGCACTATGCGATCCGCACTTTTCGTTATTCATGATGAATGTATTAAGCGTTCTTTCATTGTTCAAATTAAAACAAAGTTGTTACGTCCACTTTTACGAGGTCACCACTTTAGCGTTTTGCGTATGTTTGATAAATAAAAACATAAATAGAACACTAATATATATAACAATAGCGTCAATTTATGTACACGAAACAAAAACCATGAATAGGAAAGATATATACAACAGATAAAAAACATAAAAGTTAAAAAACAAGCAGACAATTAACCATAACGAAATATTGTAGACTTACTCGAATATTGGCAGGAGAGTGGTTAGTGAGTATGAAAAAAAAAAGAAACTTTTGGGTGTTTCATTCCCACCAGCCAGTAATGCTGTTGGGCGGGCAGTCCCTCCGGACTGTACCGGAAGGTAGGGCGGAAGACCCTCTTCAGTCTGCTTTCAGGAATCGTGGGAATGGGTGGGTGGTGGTTCGGGTGAGAAAGTTGAGACGGACGAAATGAAGACAGAAAAGAATGAAAGATTATCTGTGGAATATTACTGCCTCAGCATTTGCCTAGGTGATCCAAGGAAACCACAGAAAAACTTGGACCAAGGCAGACGGACCCGGAATCGA
>NW_020439070.1:12218-47696 GCF_000699045.2 Agrilus planipennis | reverse complement strand
GCCAACCTTCCGTCACTTTCGTTACAGGAACGAAACCGACCACTTCGCCATACCACGAGATACTCCATGATTTTCCGTCATTAACTCGACCCAACGGCCAAATCACCTTTTCGAAACATGCAACATAGTGCCTACACTACCCCCGGTCCACCAGTAGCATGCAAACCACGACGTTTAGTCCCGGACCGTTTCTCTGCAGCCAAGAGAGAATTTGAAACGTTGGTACAACTGGGTATCGCACGTCCCTCCTTCAGTCCCTGGGCATCGCCACTGCACATGGTCCCAAAGAAAGACGATGAATGGCGCCCATGCGGAGACTACCGTGCTCTCAACGCGAGAACAATCCCGGACAGATATCCTGTACGCAACATCGACGATTTCACGCATGCACTTGCAAATAAGAAGATTTTCTCCACGATCGACTTTACAACACCTTTTGGATTGTTCGAGTTTTCCTCACATGAATTTTGGTTTACGTATCGCCAGCCAAACATTTCAACGTTTTATTGACGAAGTGTTACACGGCCTTGACTTCTGTTCTGCTTACATCGATGACATACTGGTCGCATCAGAAAATGCTGAACAGCACAAACAGCATTTACGCACGTTGTTTACTCGTCTACAGTCATACGGAATACTGCTTAACCAAGCAAAATGCAACTTTGGTAAACAAGAAGTCTCTTTTCTAGGTTATGGAAATGGAATACGCCCTTTACCCGACAGAGTAACAGCAATCTCCAATTTCCTCAAGCCTACTACCGCAAAACAATTGCGACGATTCCTGGGTATGTTCAACTTTTACAGAAAGTTCCTGCCTAACGCTGCCCGCACTCATTCTGCTCTGAATGAACTTTTACTGGGGAAAATCAAAGGAAATGCACCACTCCAATGGA
Source organism: Agrilus planipennis (assembly GCF_000699045.2). Taxonomy (NCBI): domain Eukaryota; kingdom Metazoa; phylum Arthropoda; class Insecta; order Coleoptera; family Buprestidae; genus Agrilus; species Agrilus planipennis. The sequence goes on along the minus strand of NW_020439070.1, from coordinate 46,803 downwards.
ATCCCACAGCCAACGAGGCATTCAATTCAAGTAAGGAGCAACTGGCGCAGACGACTCTCCTGCACCATCCACAACCAGATGCTACCTTAGCAATTTTCTGTGACGTATCCGACAATCACTTGGGCGCTGCGTTACAACAATTCCACAATGGAACCTGGGAACCCCTTGTATTTTTCTCCTCCAAACTATCGAACGCTGAAGTTAAATACAGCGCCTTCGACAGAGAACTTCTCGCGATTTATCGCACGAGTAAGCACTTCCGCCATTTTCTCGAAGCCCGTGACTTCATTATATTTACCGATCACAAGCCCCTTACCTTTGCTTTCCGTCAGAACCCTGACAAATGCTCTCCCAGACAGTCACGGCACCTCAATTTCATTAGCCAGTTCTCAACGAACATCTAGCATATTTCTGGGAAAGATAACATCATCGCAGACGCACTCTCATGGATTTCTGAGTTATCAACGCATATTGACTACGAAGCGCTTGCTACTGCGCAGGAATCCGATAGGGAACTACAACATTATCTCAACGTTAACCATTCCCTACATCTCAAACGCATTCACATTTCCGGCTCATATAAAACCATTTTCTGCGACATCTCTACTGGTACGGCAAGACCTTTTTTAACTTCAACATTTCGTTTCGCAGCTTTCAAACAATTACATTCCCTGACATATCCTGGAATCCGTGCTTCCATAAAACTTGTGACCCAGCGATTTATTTGGCCATCTGCTAATAAAGATTGCGCCAAGTGGGCACGCGAATGTCTCTCTTGTCAAAAAGCCAAAATTACCCGTCACGTTTTTTCACCCTTGGGCGAATTCGGACTACCATCAGAAAAGTTCGACCACGTCCATATGGACATAGTTGTGATGCCGCCCTTAGAAGGATACCGTTACTGTCTTACGTGTGTAGACAGATTCACACGTTGGCCTGAAGCTTTTCCAATGACAGACCAAGAAGCCACAACAGTCGCACGAGCTTTTTATGAAGGCTGGATCTGTCGCTATGGCACACCCCTGAGAATCACCACGGACCAATGTAGACAATTTGAGTCCCAGCTTTTCAAGGAGCTTTCGCAGCTAACAAACGCGAAGCATATTCACACAACGGCATATCACCCCGTAGCTAATGGCATGGTTGAGAGATTACACCGCCAGTTAAAAGCCGACAGAACTTGCCATCAAAACAGCAGCTGGACCAGGATTCTTCCCACCGTTCTTCTAGGAATTCGTGCAGCCTGGAAGGAAGATCTCAAGACTACAGCAGCCGAGATATTATATGGAAAACCACTTCGTCTACCAGGCGAATTTCTGGCACCAGACACCCGTCAATCGCACACCATCACCCAGACATATGTACAGCAGCTTCGCGATCACTTCTGACTTCTACGACCTGTAGCTGGAAGCAGGCATGGTGGACAGAAAACCTTCATTTATGGAGATCTACGATCGGCCGAATATGTTCTAATTCGACGGGATGGTCCAAAGAAACCACTACAATTCTCATACGATGGGCCATATAAAGTAATCAAACGAGGCGAACACTCTTTCATAGTTCAGCTTCCTAATATAAGCAAATTTGTATCAGTGCAAAGACTGAAACCAGCATACATCATGAAGGAAGAACAGCACTTCCAACCGATACTCACAACGAGGAAAATGGACGATCGACCAACCCATACTACAACCCGGTCCGGTCGTCGAGTACATTTCCCTAGCTATATCCGAGCAAGCTAATCCACATCTTTCCTCACTGGAAGGGGGGTCCTGTGGGAACACTCGGTATAGCAAGAAAACATTTATTGTTGTTTATCAATTAAGACTCTACATTTGTGCTGACTTAGTTAGGTCGCGACACACTGCGACTAACTAGGTCAACGGCAAATACACACACAAATGTAATGTGCTGAAATGTTCTTTGCCATTTAAACCATGTAAATAAATTTTGTATAAACCACAACTTGTTAGTCACACATCTCTCATCTCACACGACAGAGAGTGGCTACATCTATGTTGAATTTTTTCAATTTTATCAGATTAATTATTGTAATAAGGAATCCAAATTATAGAAGCATAGGTAAGTAGTGATTTAACAAAGCTATTGTACAGAGTAATTAGCGCCAGTGGATTGTAGAATTCTCAGGATTGTCTCAAGATATAATATAAAGATTTGGAAGACTTATTGACAACGTAATTTATATTATCATTAAAAGAGATTTTTTCATCAAATAGTACTCCCAAGTCCTTAATTACCGATACTCTTTCTAACTTACTTAATCCAAATTGATAGTCACAATCAATTTTCTTTCCTTTAAAAAAAGTAATAATAAAGCATTTATCAAGATTGAACGCTAAAAGGTTAGATAAACTCCACTCCATGAGTTTATTCAAATCTAATCGAAATTCAACATCAATGAAATTACACTGAGAAAAAGATATGGCATAAATTACCATTATTTGGGTAAGTTATAACTATATGTCGTGGTTATATATGCGCCAAACACGACGTTTGGTAAATTTTACTACGACAAATCTAGTACTGGTGAAATAGTTAATATCGATGAGAGCTATGGCTATAAGTGACAGTGAATGTCGTGGTAAATTGCACCGCTAGCGAATAGTTAAAAGGAATATGTAAAAGTAGGTATTTGTGACCACAAAGTCAACTTATTTGCATAGTATTTGATTCAATAAGGTATGGTTGAAATTAACCTATACGAAATGATGAAATAAGTAGAATAGTTACGGAATAATAATAAGGAAATATTTTATTATTTTCTGAAATTTTACATTTGTCATATTAAGAACTGTATATACAAAAAATCGGTATAATATATATATTATTAACAATAATTCTAAAAACACAAAAGAATAAGATCTTAAAATAAATACATAAAAATCATAGGTATCAGGAAATACATATAAAAAATTATTATAATAAATTACTAAACATGAATATTTCTAAAAAACAGTAGAAAAACAAAATAATATTGAGGGGTGTAGTACACTTTGCTATACCCTCTTGGATATATAGAAACTGTGGTGGCTGTATAGGGCGAAAAAGTGAGGATATTAAATATGATAAGGTAAAATGACATATGACATTTCAAATGACATTTCGCGTGATGAGTAAGATCAGATACGTGAATAATGTGTGTGTCTGTATTGTAAGTTACTTCGTAGCTGCAATAATGTTCATTGAAGGATATTGATTCCATTTTAATAAATATAATGATGATTGAATATATTTACTCTGCTCTTATTACTATTAGCAAAAATTTTAAAAATTTGATGCTTAGCTCCAAATGGCATATTAGACAAATAATCGAAAAGTCCACATTCATTAAAAATGCGGGAATAATGAATAATAAATAAATAATATATGGAATTTAAATGCTAGCTTTGCTTTTGTTACCTGCATATATAATTTATTGTGCTTGGAAATTATATTGGAAAGAGTTCGAAAAGTGTCCTTTTGCAAAAATTTACATGTAACATTACCTTCAAATATCCAGAAAGAAATGATACTTCGGATGCTGATAATATTAATGTTCCTTTAGCTAATTCATCCATATCAAGTGGTGGCGGCGCATCTTCACCTGGAAAACGCTTTACGATTGCCTTAGATAATTAAAATTTATCCTTTGTAATCCTATGTGAAACAGAAAACCGTAACATATTTCCTTACTTAGGCGGATTACACTAGCATTTTTGCACCATACCTAGTATCTGGATTACAGAGGCTTCTGTCTCTTGATGCTCCCGTACTTCAACTTCACTATTTGTTATATTTATTAATTCAATTATGCTATTTTTTGAAGGTGGTTCTGTGCAGTGTTTTCAGCGAATAGTGGATATTGCTGTAGCAGTAGCAGACATTACATTGATTATATAGGGTGTCTTACGGTGGCAGTCCAGTTGAATATTTCAGAAACAACCTTCTTCTTGTTCTTTCTCTAAAGAAGATCCAATGATATAAAATATTTAAATACTGTTCGATAACAGAATCTTAATTACTTACACTGATGTCTACAAATTCCCGTCATTTGGACCTTAATTTAGACCGTATACCACTTGATGGAACTAATTCTATAATATCGCTTTCTCGTAATAATAATAATCCATTTCGATCTATATCATGTTCCGGAAAAACAAGCATCCGTCTCACCTTTCTTATTAAAAGAAGTTTGCTACTTACCTCTGAAAACTGGAATAAGTGCCTCCAAGTTCCGTGCAGTTAAGCAAGCAAACATTGAGCAATCCATTGAAAACACAAAGATTCGCTATCACCAATTCGCCGGCACACTGATGGGTTGCTAAATTGTTGTATAAGTGTTATATGTGCAGGGAAACCATAAAATAATTTCTCAATATAGTTGACTGGAATACAGCAAAATACCTAATAGCTGTTATTTCCTATGCTTTAAGAAACTTTCTTAAAATGGTCTGTTAGCATCGTAGTGACACAGCTGCACAAAGTAGACTTTAACAGGAATCAGAAAATATTAAGCCTCCCGGCGGGGTAAGAAAAGAACCGACCCAACATTTCAACTAACATTTTTATTACTTTAACATGTGTTTACAGACCCTTCAAAACACAATTTCAACGAGTGATTCTATCTTCGTAAATGTTCGGTATCGATTGTCAAGTACCTGCACTAGGTTTCAACGAAATAGTAGAAACATTTTCATTTAATCACATAAATATTCAACAAACATGATCCTCATAACCAATAAGAGGACTGGAATCGTTCACGTCTTTTCGGCAAGCTTTGTCTTTTTGTAGTTTTTAAGTTTCACTTTTTTGTTGTATATCCTTAACAGTCTCTTTCAAATTATTTCTATTCTTTTTAAATTATTTACAAATACTTTCCTTACCTCTTACCGAATACCGTAGCTCTAGNCCAATATTTCAACTAACATTTTTATTACTTTTAACATGTATTCACAGACCCTTCAAAACACAATTTCAACGAGTGACTCTATCTATGAAAATGTTCGTCTGGTGCTAATAGGTACCGATTGTTAGGTAACTGCACTAGCTTTCAACGAAATAGTTGAAACATTTTCATTTAATCACATAAATATTCAACAAACATAATCCTCATAGGCAATAAGAGGACTGGAAGCTTTGTCTTTTTGTAGTTTTTAAGTTTCACTTATTTATTGTATACCCTTAACAGTATCTCTTTCAAATTATTTGTATTCTCTTTAAATTATTTACAAATACTTTCCTTAACTCTTACCGAATACCGTAGCTCTAGCTAGTAGAAAACTAAAAAAAAACGACTAAACTACTAATAAATAATCACGAAAACTAATATTATCAAATATAAAAGCGTAGAGGAATCGTTTGCTTTTTAAAAGTATTTGCTTCTTATAAGTAATAAAGTTAAAACATTCCAAATTGTTGTAATGTTAATTGTCAAGCAAATACTTATAGGTTACCATTTTTTCTACATTAATTTCAGAATGCACTAATATGATACCAATCACAATGTAAAAATTTGGTTTCTGCTACTTAATTGTAGAGCACTGTGAAGCAAGGCTAAAGATTACGTACGTACAATGCATGTTGATGAGTTGACCCGTATTTAATGTTTGTTAATAAATACTGATCATACAAATATTTGGTATATACATTATATTTTGTTAAGGGTTTGGTGGATTTTAATGTTACTAAATAATGAAGACAAAAGCAATTCCAGGGTGAAGGGTTTTTTATTAAATTTTATAATCAACACATCTACGTTTTGCCTTAGGGTTACAAGGCTTCTTCAGGGTAAGATTATAGGGTTACAAACTCAATTTTTTGTAGGTGTCGCAGAATATTGTTAACATATCAAAAATTTCATCCTTAGCTGGTAAACTATTTTCTTTCCAAATACTTATCACAGAATTTGTTTTTATTCTACACACAAAACAACTACACAATTTAAAAGAATATATATATGATTTTTAATTAAAATATCACAATCACATTTAAAATACTCTTTAATGAAAGCCTTGTAACCCTAAGCCAAACGTAGGTGTTAATTATATAATTTAGTAAAAAGGAAGGCTTTCAGAATTGCTTTTTTCTTCAATATTAATACTCTTGGGGAAGAATTAGTAACTTCGTTATTAGATATCTAATATTAAGCAATACATAAGAGCTAAGTATCTTCTTTGCAAATTTAGTTAATGTTATCTATCATAAAAGAGAATAAGTGAGATTTGATAAAGATTTATTGTATTTAAACTTTACAATTGGTAAATTTTGACATTTTTTTTTCTAGTTTTTTTTTACAGTTCTGAAAACTAATTTTTTTATTAAGATCTCGTAACCTAATGTAGGTCCGCGTGCGACTTAAACAATAAATAACTTCATAAGGTATACTACAATCGTTTCCCAATTTGAATATAGTTCTGTCGGCTANAGTATATAAGCTTTGTTTTAGCCTTTTTAACTAATTAATGTATTGTAGTTCACGTGCATGGCATATTGCTGTAATACTTAATTCACGAACGGCAAATTGTTTTTACTCTTAATTAATAATTATAATAATTTTGAAGTTCTATTAAATAAAGTGTAACTACAAATTTTGGATATCTTTTTTAAAAAGAGAAACTTCCAACGTCGTTCGTTATCTGGCGCAGTCGTAACGGATGTGGTTAAAGTTCGGAAAAGTTCGTTAAACGACTTTAAAAAAAAAATAGTTTCAAGTGCTAAATGGGATATTGATCTCGTGCCCAAAAAGAAACTGTTAAAGTGCGTTATTGTGACAACTCCGACGACCGCAAAGCCCCAGAAAATAAGGACCATAAGCCCATCGCTCAAAACGGGAATGCGGAAACCAGAGACCGACGGCAGGACCAAATCTTCGTAAAGACCTGTGACAACACCTTAAAAAGGAAGCAGCAGCAATCTTCCAAAAAGGACCAGGAACAGCAAGAGGACTCCCAACCAAGACGGCAACGAGGAGCAACCACTTCAACCCCTGGACACCATGAAAAAGGAGGACTACAGAAATAGAAAATTCATCGAACTCTAGATTAAAGTAAGTGGCAAATTGTGAAATAAGTGTAGTGTATTGTTTTCCCTTTTGAAAAGAAGTGAGCATACTAGAAATAAGTATTAATTTTAATTCTAATTTTAAGTTAGGATCAGAGTTAGGTTTCAGTGAGGGTTATCTAACATTTTTGTGTATCAGTGTTAATGATAGTACCTATGAATTCTTTTGCATAAAAATCGAATCAAGCTTTGTTCAAAGAAACTAAAATTTATTGAATTTAATGACTGAGTCCCAAAATCAAGTAGAGATCATAGATCTAGAAACCTTAAACAGGTCACTTAATTCAATTAGATTGGACGATTTGGTTTTAGGAAGTAGAATAAATATGCCTAACCAAAACAACACAGAACAACTAATTAGTGCTGTCAAAACTTACGGCGAAATTTTACCAAAATTCAATGGAAATGGTAATGCGCTAGAATTATTTATAGTTAATGTAAATAATTTTCATCAAAAATACGGTAACACCAATGACCAGACTCTAAATGAATTTGTATTTTGTTTAATTTCCTCTAAATTAATAGGAGATGCTAACGAATTTGCAATATGTAGATCAGACATAAGTAGCTGGCCAGACCTTAGAACAGCATTAAGAAATAGGTTCGGAGATTTTACGGATAAAAAGATATTAGCGCATCAGTTTAAAAATTTAAAGATACGACCTAATGAAAGCTTAAGTGTATTCATAGAAAGACTGAGAGCTGCTCAAACTAAATTAAATATCAAAATTATGCAAGACGAGACAATGACAAATGTACAAAAAGACACACATAAGTCAATAAACGAACAAACAGCATTAGAAGTTCTTTATAGTAACTGTCCAGTAATGCTACAGACAATTTTAGACGTTAAAGACCATGATACACTCACACAAGCAACAGCAACAGTATTAAATTACATTACTAAACATCCCTCAGACAGGACTAGTTATCCAAAAATGCCTAATCCTTCACCCAACACAAAACCAAATTTACATCCTAAACCGAATCCAATTAGACCGCCAAATTGGAATCCACCAAGTAATTTCAACCATAACCATTTTCGGCAACAACCAAATTTCCCTGTAAGACCTCAAATGTCGAGTAATATGTCAAATTTCCCAAGACATAACGAAAATTTACCTAGAATTAACCCAAGCATTAACAGACCTCAGACTCGAACACAGAATATACAACAAAACTCTAATAGTAGCAGAACACCAAATTATCAGGCCTCAGCTTTTCGGCGTTGGCGACAACCGCAAGTTTCGCTAACAGAAATCGAACCACCAAATAACTATCACCCATATTTAGAAAACTTTGAACAATCTTCAGAAATGAATTCAGATAGTTATAACAACTATGACTATGACGAAAAGATAGGGTTAGACGACCAAAATAATTATGATGATAACGATTTATACGACCCCGGTTTGAACAATTATGATCAGGGTAGTGTAGATGATAATAATTTAGAAGTTATAAATTTTCGTCGACATGTCTCAGAAAACTAAATATAGAAAATAACTTTCATAGGGAGCATTTTAATTATTCTTCCTTACCTTGCCTTATAATAAACTTGAATGAAAATATATCTCTCAAAATTTTAATTGATACAGGTGCAACGAATTCGCTAATTAACCCGGATATTGCTCATAAATACTTTTCAGATCTTATATACACCGAAAACTTTTTGCTAAAAACTATAACGACAGCAACTAAACACAACGAATGTTTGAATGTCGATTTATTTCAGGAAAATCAAATACTAAAGCTTTTCGTAGTTCCCTTTCATCAGCATTTTGACATACTTTTAGGCTCGGAAAACCTAGAGACAATGAAATCCAAAATAGACTATGAAACAGGTATTATTGTATTAAACAACATAAACTATCCTTTACTTAACTTTGATACATTTTTGGCAAATAAAACAGATAAACATACATTCTCAATTCCCATTAGAAAAGGACCAGTCTTGATCCCCGAACAAGAAATTAACGGTATGAAAATTCCGGAAACCCTTACAATTGCTAACAATTTCCATTGCGAAGTTCCAATTCGCGGAAATATTCTAAAGAAACACCTGTAATGAAAATAAAAGCAAAGCATATTAATCCTCATAACATAGATATATGCAATGTTTACACTAGTTCCCGTGAGAAGTATATAAGTATTGATCTCGATCATTTACCAGATAGCCAACGTGTAGTATTACAAAAACTCTGCAATGACTACAGTGAAATCTTTTACAAAGAAGGTGACATATTAACGTTCTCACATAACACTAAGCATAAAATCCCATTAAATTCCGAAGAACCCATTTATGCAAAACCGTACCGCTTCCCACAGGTGCAAAGAGCTGAAGTAGACAAACAGGTAGACGAACTTAAACGTCAAAATATCATAGTTGAAAGCGAATCACCTTACAATTCTCCAATATTTCTTGTTCCCAAGAAACCGGATAAGAGTGAAAAAGTCGCTTGGCGTATGATTGTTGATTTCCGAAAACTCAATGAGAAAACAATAGAAGACAAGTATCCAATTCCAAATATTACTACAATTTTAGATCTTTTAGGAAGTTCAAATTATTTTTCAAAATTAGATTTAAAAAGTGGGTACCATCAAATTGAGATAGAACCTGATGATCAGCATAAAACCGCATTTTCGACAGAAAAAGGACATTGGCACTTTGTGCGCATGCCTTTTGGTTTACGAAACGCTCCAGCTTGTTTCGCCCGTGTAATGAACAAAGTATTAGAAGGTTTGATTGACAAAATTTGTCTAGTATATCTCGACGGTATTATTATTTTAGGCAACACTTTCGAACAACATGTCCAAAACGTAAAAACTGTATTTGATAGATTAAAAGAGCACAGATTTAAGGTCCAACTCTAAAAATCAGAATTCGTCTTACGCGAGATAGAATATTTAGGTCATTTAATCACCACAGATGGTATAAAATCAAACCCGAAACTAGTAAGTAAAATTCAGGCGCTGAAATTACCTCGAACTACTAAAGACATCAAGTCATTTTTAGGTTTAACAGGATATTACCGAGAATTTATTAAAAATTACGCGACTGTTACTAAACCGTTAACCCTATGTTTAAAGAAAAATTCCAAAATTTCCCATACAGCAGAATTTATAAACGCCTTTAATAATATAAAACGAATTATTAGTAACCCACCAATTCTATCATATCCAGACTTCAATAAACCCTTTAACGTAACATGTGACGCATCAAACGTAGGACTAGGAGCCGTTTTATCCCAAGGCCCTATTGGCAAAGATAAACCAATAATGTTTATCAGTAGAACTCTTAACGAACACGAACAACACTATTCAGTAATAGAGAAGGAATGTTTGGCAATAATTTGGGCAGTCAAAATGTTTAGGCCTTACATATACGGTAGACAATTCAATATAGTGACGGACCATAAACCACTGCAATGGTTATTTAATGTTAAAGAACCAAATTCTAAATTAATCAGATGGCGTCTACGCTTGGAAGAGTTTGACTACAAAATTATATATAAGAAAGGTAAAAGTAACAGCAATGCAGATTTTTTATCAAGGTTAGAAGCAAATCCGCTTGAAACTAGGGACGAATTATTATCCTTATTTAACAACCCAGGTGATATTAATGAAAGAGACTTGTTAGAAATTGAAGATCTAGATGACTTTCTCCAACTCGACAAGGACAAAGAGACATCTCCTACGAAGACCGAAATTCCTAAAGAAAAGAAAATTAAAATCCTTACTGATATACAAATAAAGCCACCCGATAAACCATCTATCCCATCAACATTCACAACCACTGATAATATTGATAACGTCGACAACACTAAACAGAACGATGAAACTGTAACACAACACTCACAAACAGAAAACACAAATGCAGAATTACCAATTACAGAAAAACCAATTAATTTTTATAAGAATCAATTTGAAATCTCCTTTTCATATAAACCCGCTATTAGACAAATCCAATTGTTTAACAAAACGCGACATTTAGTCCAACTTAGTTACCAAAATTACGAAAACGAAATAATTAACGTTCTACATCAATATTTAAATCCAAAAGTAACAAATGCAATTAGATGTAAAAATAAACCGTTCTATGAAGAATTAGCATACCTAGTAAACTCTAATTTTGACGGATCTGTTAAAGTAGTGTATACTCATTTGACCTTAAAAGACGTTACCGAAAAACAAGCACAACAAGAAATCCTTAAACAAATACATAATCCTGACCACCGCGGAGCTCAAGAGCTAGCAACTGAAATTTCCAGATATTATTATTGGCCCGATATAATCAGCAGTTGCCAAAAATTCATAGATTCACAAACCAAATGCAAACCAACTGAATTACTTTTCGGACACATAGAGACAAATGACATGTTAGAAGTATTTGACGAAAATTACTACCATCAGTACACCACCGAAAGTTACTATAAAATTAAGGCTCTATATGAATTAGTATCAGAAAATTTAATCAACCAAAAAGAACAACAAATTCAAAACCAAAATATAAAACGTTCACAATTCTTACCCTTAAAAGAAGATCAACCGGTGTATTTAAAGATGCATATAAGAGATAAAAAGGCACCACGTTTTAGAAAAGAAATTGTGCAAGAAGACTTAGGAAATCAAAACCCGAAAAGGTCAGATTTATCATAAACAAGAATTGAAACCCCTTAGAAAGACACAGCTTACCTACATTACATTATTAAATTTGTTGCAGATGAGGTATTGGATCATTAACATCTTTTTAATAACAATCATTCAGCAAGTTTTCGTACAACGCGTGGAAATTAAAGACCTTACTGATAATGCAGGTATTTTACCTTTTAAATTAGAACAAGCAAGAGTACAATTGAGTTCTCATACATTCTTTCATAAATATTCTCTAAAACCATTTGCAGAAAATTTAAACAAAATTACTATTACGCAATTCCGATTATATTAAGGATATAACACTAACACGCAAAATCGGTTATTTACAACTACAAACGGAACAAATAAAAGACGAACCAGTCGTCCTTTTCTGCCATACTTGTTGGAGATCCCAAACAATATTTAGGTTTAAACTTATATGAAACATACCCAGCTATGTATTTAAGAGACTCTTGAGTAATTTTTCCTTTACAATGAAATTCATTTAGGAACTGTGAGTTTGCATTCATAGCTTCAGTGTCTGGAAAATCTATTTCAGAATATTGCGGCTGGATAAATGATTGGAAAACTAAAATTTCCTCTTCTGTTGTGTCAGGAGCAGTTTTATGATCAACGGCCAATTCTCCTAACATACCTGTAGTTAAACAAATCCCTTAATTTCAAATACCATCTGATTTATGTTCGTTATTTTCTAGAGGTGTGACTAAACACTGCTCGCCATGATCTTCGTTATTAGTATTTTCTGTAAAAACTGCCGCCGAATTTTTACCTAATATAAACCATCTTCGATTAATCTTGTATTAATTATTTTAATGTCCTTTTTTATTTTATTTTGGGAAGTGAAGAGAACCTTTCAATGCGTTATACTCCGACTGACTCTCTAGTCTTCTCTTTTTTCTTACACCAGGGTCAACTTTTAGAAAGTTACCACCGGTGGGTAGTTGTCAGAGATATTTTTTATTGAGGACCATAAATAAATCGCCTTCACGTTCAAAGGCCAGTTACGACTATTATACAGACGTTTTATTTTTGTCCTCCGAAAAATACTAGTTTGTGTCCTCTACATGAGCCCCTTACCAGTGATAACGAATACATGAATATATTGTTGTCTACATTTTTTACTTATTATAATAGCTTACTTACTTATGATAACAAATGAACGGTAATGAAATAAAGTCGTGTACAAAAAAAAATTGTTAATATTAGGAAATACTATTTACTTTATACAATTATGCTAATTATTACTAGAACTATATGTGCTTACATAATATAAAGTAAGTTATTATTTAATTCAAACCTGCTTCAAACTTTCAGAAACAATACTTTCCTACCTGATCGGGTCTTTGCGGGAATTACGCTAACATCGATGTTATTATTTTTATTGAAATCATTAAAACTAATATCAATTTTTTTTTCATTATTTTCTTGATTATTTGCAAAATTAGATAACATAATGACAGGTTTGATTCTATTGATATTAACTTTTACGTTTTTATTATTAATTTTAATTGCAAAATTTTTATCTTTCCGCTCAATAAATTCGTACGAACCGTCGTACGGTTGTTATAAAGAGCCTTTTATTGTCTCTTTGCGTAGGAATACGTACGGAGATGAATTAAGGTTTTTAAAAACAAACACTTTATTCATCCCATGACGAATTGCTGGAATAAATGTTATATTTTTCATGTAATCTCCTAAGTTGTTTGAAAAATTCCCCAGGCAAACGTAAACTCAACCCATATAGCATTTCCGCTGCGGTCACTTTTAAGTCTTCTTTTACAGCTGTACGTATACCTAACAGAACTAAAGGTAGTTCTTAAATGCGTAATACCTAATGTCTGTGCTAATTCTTTAAACAGCGTGAATTCAAATTGGCGGCCACGATCAATTGTTAACCGTAGGGGTACGCCATATCGTGAAATCCACGTATTAATAAATGTTTTCGCGACGATTTCGGCATCGATATCGGTGATCGACGTCGCTTCTGGCCATCGCGAAAATCGATCGGTGCACGTTAGTATGTATCGATATTCCTGCGACATTGGCAAGGGTTCTACCAAATCTATGTGAACGTGCTCAAATCCAGCATAAGTTGATGGAAAATCATGCACTGGAGCGTTGACATGGCGCGAAATTTTAGATTTTTGGCACGCAATACAATACCGTGCCCAATCCCTTGTATCTTTGTTAATTAATGGCCACAACCTTGTTTGCACTTTTTCCCGTAGCTTGAAGTCTTGTCGAGTCCATTAGGATTTTATGACGTGGGTCTATTAGCTGATTGTAATGCGCAAGAAAGTCCATACCGATAATGGGAATATCTACGTCGGCCACTATGAACCGCCACAAAAACTCCCGTCGTAAATTAAAATTTAAAGCTACTGTACCGTACGTGGCAATGCGAGTTCCGTTTGCTGCAGAAAGCTCGTATTGATACTTTATTGCACGACCACCTATTTTAGATCGCGGGTACACACATACATCTGCACCGGTGTCGATTAAAAACTGCATTTCGGTGTTTTTATCGGCAACGAAAATGCGGCCGTTTTTGGGACCATCGACCGCCGCGCACACAGACGACCCATTTTCCGCCCTCTTGAAATTACACGGTGGTACGCATTTCTCAGGTCGCTAGTTGGCACCAAATTTATAATGGTACTAACAGGTCGCGAATTGACGACGGCAGTTGCTGCGACCCCGGTTATTCCTCTGGGATCTGGATCGGGATCTACTGCGATTCGGCGTGCTATTTTTCGTTATGGCACTTATAACCTCCAACTGCATAGCTTCCATCCCTTCAATTATTTTCGTAAATTGGTCGCATATAGAGGGAGATTGCAGCGACTCTATCGCTGCAACTCGGCTATTAGTTGGTGGCATGAAATGGATTCGGTCAGCGATTTCAGCTAGTTCTTCGCCATCCGTTTGATCCAGGGCAGTTATCACTTCCTGGGTCCGAATGGGCAGTCTGCTCTTCCATAGCTCAATCAGTAAATCGTCTTGCAGTTTACTATTAGCAAGCTTTTTCATATGCCGCCAAAACTGACCCGGCGTTCTATCGCCAATTTCTTCCCTCTTGAGAAGTTGTTGTGCTTTGGCTGCATCCGAATCGGATAATCGTTTAATGAGCACCGCCTTGATGGTCTCACACTTATTTTCTGCTGGTGGATGCATAAGAATATCCTCGATTTCGTCCAAGTATTGTGGGCTTAGCTGGCTGACGATGTGCATGTACTTTGTGTCATCTTTGGTTATCCGATTTAGCGAAAATACAATCTCCACTTGAGTAAACCACAAGGCTATCTTTTTAGGCCAAAAATCGGGTAACTTTACCACTGCTGATGCGTTATTGTTTGACGCAGACGCGGCACTGTTTTCATCGTTGATCATTTATCCGCACTTTTCACGACTTTTGTTCTTTTTCTTTTTAATACACTACGTTTCTCGAACAAAGTTAATCACGTCGGGGTCACCAATTTGGGAAACTCAACGTGTAATCGTATTAATTATTTTAATGTCCTTTTTTATTTTATCTTGGGAAGTGAAGAGAACCTTTCAATGCGTTATAATCCGACTGACTCTCTAGCCTTCTTTTTTTTCTTACACCAGGGTCAAGTCAACTTTTAGAAAGTTACCACCAGTGGGTAGTTGTCGAAGATAGTTTTTGTTGGGGACCATAAATAAATCGCCTTCACGTTCAAAGGCCAGTTACGGCTATTGTACAGACGTTTTATTTTTGTCCTCCGAAAAAATACTAGTTTGTGTCCTCTAGAGTGTTGGTTATAGTTTCCGAGGTTGTCTCAGATGAAGTGGTTCTAACTTTTCTTCCTTTTTCAAGGCGAACAGACCTCCCTAAATCGTCAATGCTTTTTCTTTTTCCGGATATATTCAAAGTTGGTATAGCATCATCTTTAAGGTTTCTATTATATTTAGACGTATTGTATTGTTGCTGAAGAGAGGGTCCAACAGAACAATTAGTGTTGAATATGGCAATGAGTATACATTAATAGTTGACTATAACAGTTGCCAAGGCGCAAGCATTATTGGTTACACGGATGACGGAAGAAGGTTTGTTACACATCATTACGTGTACGAGCTCTGCTGAAATGTGGAGGAAACTTCAAAGTGTATATGAGCAGAAGACGGAAACAAGTGTACATATAATACAACAGAGATTTTTCCAATACAAATACGAGAAAGGAATCGATATGTCAGTCTTCTTATCCAAGATCCAAGAAATGCAAAATCAATTAAAACAGATGAGCGAGGAAATCTCTGACAAGTTTGAAATTACAAAAGTGTTAATGTCATTGCCTGATGAATATAAGCATTTTGTGTCGGCGTGGGAATCTGCATCTAATGATAAGTAAACCATTGACAACTTGATGGCCAGATTATTAATTGAAGAAGAAAGAGTGAGAGGAAAAAATGGAGAATCACACTTAACTTCATCGTCATTTGCGTTCGTCGTGAAAAATAAAAGACCTGTAAAGTGTTATAAGTGTGGTAAAAATGGACATTATCAAAATGAATGCAGAAGTAATAAGAATAACAGCGAAGAAAAAGTAAAAAATAATAGCTGCTTCTATTGTGGAAAGTTCTGACATTACAAGGTACAGTGTCGGTTTAGAAAACAGAAAGGTGGTAAGACTGAGAATACAACGAAGGGTAATGCATTTGTAGTGTCTAACTCGTCACAAGAATTGCATAAATCAAGGTGGTTGGTAGATTCTGGTTCCAGCGAACATATGTGTCGAGATCTCGCATTGTTTACATCGTTCTTAAGTTTGCAGAAATCGGTAATCGTTGGTAATGGCGCAGTAATTAGTGCCCTAGGATGCGGACAAGTAGCGGTACAAGTATCGAACGGGACCGAATGGATTGATACAATTATAGACAATGTGTTGTACGTTCCAGAATTAAAAACTAATCTATTTTCAGTCAATCGTGTCACAGGTAAGGGTTACGTCATGATGACAGATGACAGTTCATGCAAAATTTACAAGTGTGATGAAGTCAGTGCAGTAGCAGAACGAAGTGGGAATTCTTATTATTTGGAATTACGTCATAAACGCGAGCGCGAGACTGCAAATAATGCAATATTAGTACAGAATGACTTAAATGAATGGCACAAAAGACTGGCGCATCATAACTTTACTTACGTGAAAGACATTCTTCGGAAAATCAATGTGGATGTGAAACAGACTGCTAAACCTCAATGTGAGGGTTGTTTGGCTGGAAAGCTACATAGATTACCATTCGGTAGAAGTGAATATATGAGTACTAGGACATGTGAGCTAATTCATGCCGATACTTGCGGCCCAATGGAAGAAGCCTTTGTTGGTGGGTCGAAATATTTTGTCATACTAAAATACGACTACTCTAACTTCAGAAGTGTGTACTTTGTCAAAACAAAACATGAGATCAAATATTGCATTGAAAATTTTATAAATAAAGCCGAGAATATAACTGGAAACAGAGTAAAGTTATTTAGAAGTGACATCGGACTAGAGTTTGTTAATAAAGAAGTGAAGGCAATATTTTTAAAACGTGGAATAACACACCAAACAACAGTGCCATATACCCCTCAACAGAATGGGAAGGCTGAAAGAGAAAATAGAACATTGGTGGAAGCAGCAAGGACAATGTTACATGAAGAAAACTTACCGAAGAAACTGTAAGCTGAAGCAATTAATACAGCGGTGTTTGTATTGAATAGAACTGGGAAGAGTCACGAAAATGGAAGATCTCCATTCGGAGTATGGACAAATAAAACGTATAATATTCATCAATTCAAAGTCTTTGGCACTGAAGTGTATGTTCACATTCCGAAGGAAAGAAGAAGGAAATGGGATCAGAAAGGTGAAAAAGGGTTAATGCTCGGTTATAAAGAGGATGTGAAAGGATATAGAATTTATTTTTCCCAAAGGAACACAGTGGCAACTAAGAAAGATATTGTTTCCTTAAAGCAAGATGGTAAGAAGGAAAAAGAATCTATAAAGGAAGATAAGGAAAAAGAATCTGTGAAGGAAGATAAGGAAAAAGAACCTATGACGTCAATAGATCTAGATGAGTTCATACAAGATAGTAATAGTAACGTGGGGACAGAAGTCAGCGAGTTAACTTCGAGCTTAGATGGGACAACGGAAACTTCAAGCACTGATGAAGTAAACTTGTTAGAAGGAACTATTTCACCCAGAGAACAAAGAAACAAGCGTCTAAGAAAACAAACTTCTTTCTATAAGTGCAATAATGTGCAGTTGGATAATAATGAGTGTGAGCCAACTACATACAGTGAGGCTATGATAAGAAGTGATGCGAGTAAGTGGAAAGAAGCTATAGGAAAAGAATTACAGACTTTAAAAGATAATAATACGTGGGATGTCTGTGATTTACCAGAGAATGTAAAAACAGTAAGTAGTAAGTGGGTTTTTAAAATTAAAACTGTAAATAATGTCGAACAGTATAAAGCTAAGTTAGTTGCTAGGGGTTTTGAGCAACAAGATGTGTTAGATTTTAATGATATTTATGCTCCAGTCGCAAAACTGTCCACTTTTAGATTATTTGTAGCAGTAGCAACGAAGTTTAACTTATGTATTTTTCAATGGTTGTAGACTAAGATATTGTACGTTAATTTAAGTTTATTTTTGTTAAATGTATATCATTGAGAGGGGGTGTTGAATATGGCAATGAGTATACATTAATAGTTGGCTATAACAGTTGATAGCAATAGTTGAGGTGTAATCAAAGGATTAATAAATTTATTCAAATACAGCTTGAACTCAGTTCGTATTAATAAAATAACATCAATTAGGTTCAAAGCGGGCTGAACATATGCATGCTGAAAATTGTATAATAGAAAACAATTATTACAAATCCATATTTTTTCAGAATAATTTTTTTTTCGGTGATATTACCTACCGTTTTTTAGATTTTTTTAACTCGGCGGCATGCATTAATCCACTTCTTACAGATTTCTTTGTTTTTTATTGGAAATCGGAAATATTTGATTTTTACTTGTATTCTATTGTAGTTTCCACATTCAGTAATCGCATACTCTGGCATGTTTATACACACAATAACACAATATCAGCAAAAGATTGGAGTAATTTATAGAAATTCGAGAAATGCGGTAAAATTGTATCTCATTCCGTGCTTCGCAGTGACATCATCTGCGCGAACTAGATGCGCTTGAGCCGAAGGTGTAGCATACCGGTATAAGTGTATCGTGCCTACAACAATGTAAAATTTTGGTTTCTTCGATTTTAGCGTTAAATAGCTACTTAATTATAAAGCATATTTTTTAACATAATAAGGTCCTTATGGGGGATAACCCCAGTTCCCAAAATGTATAGGAGCAAAGGTTAAAGTAAGTACCCGTCACTTGCCTGACAGCACTCTCCGTTCCTTTAGGTTACAAATTACAACAAGAAAAACTTTTCTGTCGGACATGTGATGCTAACCTAAAGGATATTATAGTAAATAAGAGCAACAGAAACAGAAAATTGTAATTCTGGAAGTACATGCGTATGTATGAGGAAGAGAACTGGAGAACGCTGATTCGGTCAGTGTCGGCTGCTTTTTTTTAACCTCCATTTTTCAACCCTTCTAGCGGTTAAAGTACTGGGAATTCGGATTATAACTTCAGCACTTTTTTATGTTAAATAATATGCTCTGCAATTTTTATTCAGTGTGATTTTTCTAACAGCTTTCATCGTTTTCGAGATTTACCGGAGAGTGAGGAGCATAATACTTTACACAGTCATACAGTCACATGTGGTAGTATAAGATGCAACTTTTCTGAAATTTCGATCCACGTTACTCAAAATTTCCACTTGCTTTTCAGGTCATAGCATTGTCGTAAACACAGTCATATTTTCGTTGTAGTCGTAAAGTGTTGTATTCTGTATTATAATTCACAACCAGTAAAAATTGTATGAACATAAATAAGTTCATACAAGGGGATATCAGTTTATAGTTAGAATTGGAAATTACCGAATTTTTTTACATCTCACAAGTATTTTTTCGTGCAGTGGAATTATTCTCTTACATTTAACTAAATCAAACAGCCATACAATTCATTTTTAAATTTTCAAGTTTTTTGGTCGCATTCTAAAATATTTGTAAATTGTAAGGGGAATTCGTATTTTATTGGAAGTTTGGACATAACACGAAATGCAGGCAATATTACTTGAAAGTTGCATTTGATGAACGATAGATCAAATAATATTGAATGATATTACAATGTTGAACATTAATAAAAATGCTGTGTAATTGTGTAAATTTGGTTATTTTAAACTCTTTTCATTGTAAAATTTATGTAATACGTTTCTAACATCCTTGAGCATGCCTTCTTTCCATTGGTACTCTGTCGTCTTTTGCTTTTAAAATTCGTAGAAACTGCGTTCTTCCTTTTCCAATCGCAGTTTCAGGTCAACAGTATCTGTTCACTCAGTCGTAAAAGTTATACATGCTCGTTCCCTTTTATAAAACTTACCCATTGGTTCTTGTGTCGCTAGGCACTACCCTAGGCAATTTTCAAACCTAATAACCTAACCTAATCTAACTTGCCACAGATTTATACATTAACTTTCTCATGAATTATCATTGATATTTCAAATTTAATCATATTTTTCCCTTAATTTAAATGAAATAATTGAGTTTGTAAATCAATTGAGTTTGAAGTGAATTTTGCTGAAGCATAGCGGCTTTCCAAGAAAACCAATGACAAAAAGAATACTACAAAACAAGACTACATAATTACAAAAATTTGGCAAATATTGCAAACTATTCTGCCTCAGTAAAGGCAGAAAGCCAGTCAGAAAAAAATCGGACAGAACTGAATGCACCTCTGCCGGTTCTTTTTTATAAATGGAGATTAACAAAACCTCTAATGTTATTTTTAAAGAATCTAGCAGTGGAATAATGATCTGGCGTAAATTGATACTACCTCTATTGAAATTTAACATACAGTTCACCTCTGAAAAAAACATTAACGTGTTTCTTTCCCACAATCTACTACTAAAGTTAGTGGACAGGCACCAGACAATACTTCCAAGCTACACTATAGAGCAAAGCCGGAAGGTAGAGCNTCCTATTGTTTTTTGTGCTCAAAATAATAATTTTTCAAAAATTAAAATAATTTATTGAGGATTCAATAAACTCAAAATCTGTTATCAATAACTTATATTCTTAACAATTATCTCTTGTCTATGGCCTCCTGGCAGGCAAGTTATATAACATATTTTAGAGCTATGCGCAGCTTCAAAAGCCTAATAGCCTTTAAAATAACACTTGTTTACAACAGTATAAGGAAAATATTTTTATTATGTTTATAAAGCTTCCTTTGTTATAGAGAGATAAACACTATGTAGACTCTACTGTACTTTGTTCAATAAACATATTTATCAAAAAAAAACTAGTAGGCAGGCACCAGACAATACCTCCAAGCTACACTATAGAACAAAGCCAGAAGGTAGAGCAGAAATCCCCTTTAATCCTTTGCTTAGAGAAATGATATGGACGAAATGAATATATATCTTTTACGCGTTGATTTCTGATTAGATTAACGAAATTCAATCCGTTTGGTGATCAACTAGCTGGCTAGAAAAATTCCATCAGTTTCTTAGTGATAGTCTACTGTTGAGAAAATAGATTGTAGTTTACAGAAGATGGTTTTTCTTTAAATTGGGCGTAAAGCCTTTTCTTTTCCAAAATAGTCCTCCTAATTTTCAATGAAAACCAAGGAGGATATGTGGAAGAAAAGAACCTAGGTAATAGGTACCGAACAAGTAATAATTTCAAAAAGTTTTTTATAAAATAAGTCTACTTTTCCTCAATGTTATTAACACCAGAAACTATATTTTCCCACTTAAGTTTTTTTGACTCTTCATTGATTACTTCATAATTACCTTTTTTAAAATTAAATCCAAAATAATCATACTTAAGATTACAGTTTCTAGATATTTCAAGAATAACTTCATAAGCTGAGTGATAATTAGATAATTTTGATAGCGGGTCAAAACTCACAACAATGGACCATACTTTACAATCGGTGAAGAGTATATCTAAATAGTTATTACTTTTATTGGGTATATCGATATATTCACACAAACTCAGTCTATTTATCAACTCATCAAATGATGTGGCAGCTTGAGATACATGGTCATTTGCATCTTTACCCTTCAGCATGGTTATAGTGGACCCCTATTTCCAGGAAAATCCAAGTAAATTCAAATCACCCAGCATCATAAGTTTATTGTCTGGCTTTGAAAGGTACAAGTCACCCATTACACGAGTAAGGTTAACATTTCAGCTAAAAACTTGTCACCACCAATGGATGAGTGAGGAGGTAGACAAGATAAACAGCAAATAACAGTTCCTTCTGGCAAATAGAAATCCACTATCAAGGAGCACTATCACCAAAGATTTAATGTTATTTTTATCATCCAATTTTTTTACTATAAGATTCATTGATCTCTTCATTCTGTCATCAATTTCGGCACTTACAAGATTAATATACTCATCAGATATGCCACCAATATCCTTCTCAATATTGTCAGCTCTTAGTTCCAAATCATGAATCTGATTCTCATTAATAGATATTCTGCTAAGACTATCATCGATTTTTGGTGATATCTCATCAACTTTTTTGTTAGAACCATCAATCTTAGAGCTGACTTTGTCCCATAATTCATCCAGAGATTTAATATTGCCTGACATCTCTAATTCACTTGTATAGTCAAACCGCTCAAGTTCGGATTTATTAGTACAACAGAATTAAAATGATCCGTTGGGTAAATTAACTGCACGTCTAACACAGCTGGGATGGTATTTGCTTCGGCAGGAGCATAAAATAAATTTTTTATTGGAGGTTTAGTTGAGCACAATCGACAAATGCCATCAGACATTTTCAGTTCAAAGTCACATTATGCACGTGTGCATTGAGATTGCCGGTTAGGATATCAAGCTTATTCTATTCACATCTCATTATTAAGTAAATATTGTATTGTATATGCACAATATTTTTGAATCTATGTATTTTCAATACCATCTATTTTCAATTGATTTTACATATGTATTTTCAAATGTTTCGTCCACCCTTCCCACTTTTCACGTAAAACTTCTCTTACGCTGCTCAGCCAATGAAAAAATAGATACACAAAAGCAAATTATACGTTTTATATTCAAAATTGGCGCGTAACTACTGCGCAGAGATTTACGCAGTTTTTTTCTAATTGGTCTATGACTGCCACAAAATGGGGATGGAGGAGAGTTGAAAATAGATGAGTCAATTAGTCCCGATAGGTTGAAAATACATGAGTCCTATTGTACAAGATGTGAATTATTGAACTATAATTCTTTCAATTGCTGAACTACTTCACTTGGCTCAGTTGAAGTGAGCCGTTCTTTTGAACGACTCGTTCATGAGTTACACAAGTCTACAAGCTTGTTCTTTCAAAGAATCGGAGACTCCTTTAAGGAGAAGCGCTTACATTGTCAAATTAAATTCATAATCTTAACCCTTCAATTTCCCTAAGGAGGGAGGTGTAATGTACCAACCCGTAAACAATTAGAAAATATAAAATAATTGTATTTTATTACTATTACATTTCAAATTCTCTGTATATTAAATTTAGGTTTAGAAATTTCAATTTCGCATCAATTACAATATCAATAAAAAATAACAATTAAGACTCATTTCCTTGAAATATAACTAAGTTAGTTTTAATAAATGATTGTAATATTATACTTGCAATTAGATAAGTAAGTATTTAAAGTTCTTGTTTTTTGACAAAACCAAATAGAAAGTCGCTTATCCTTAATTTTAATAGTTCCATTATAATGAAATACTGGTATACATTCATAGTAGGCAGTAAGTAGAGGGAGGAAAATAATAACTTTAAAAGGGTAATATTGTTAAGATAAGTCAGTTTTAAGTTCAAGTTTAAATTCAAATTCAAGTTCTAGTCAATTCCGGTTCCAGTAAAAGTTCAACCTCTAGAACAAGACAATTCTATTTCAATAACACTGTATCTTCGCTGAATCTTTGTGCATCTTCAGAGTAGGAATTGGCAGTAGTAAAAATTCAGACCTATTAATTTTAAAAAGCAATTAATTCATCTGTGTTTTTTGTTGTTCAACTGTAGTTTTGATGATTAATATTATTTGCACTTTGGTCGTTTATATGGACTGGGTAGTTTCGTAAAAAGGTGAAATTTTGAATAGCAGAACTAATGGAAAAGTTAGTTACACAATAGGGTAGGTAAGAAACAGATGCATATAAGAAAGTCGAAATGGCATAGCCGGATTAATATGGGAAATCTGCCCCCGCGGCTTTTTCGACATACTCAGAGGATCGATTTGGTGTCGAATAAAAATAATTCACCTCAATTTTTAGCTCTTTAACTCAAACGGTATTCGAGATTTTCGAAAAAAAATAGTAAAATTCAAAATTAATCAATGATGATTTTTTTTCTAATTCTTATCATGATTTTTAAATGGAATGCCTATTTTTAGCCGAGAAAAGAAAGTTAAAATCTTGATTTTTTTTACGTTTTTGAAATATGTCATTCACCAAAATTCGTCAGATAATGTCTTTTATGCTCTTCTACAATCAGGAATTTTTCTGAATTTTGTGAAGTGGTGGAACGATATGAAAAAAATAAAAAACTCATTTTTATTCTAAAATCTCGCGTTTTAACTAACTAATATTAATTGTTTATTTGAAAAAATGCGTAGAAAATATTTTTTTACTTAATTAAATGATTTTCCTGAATTAACTGAGAAAGAACTCAAAATTATTTTCACAGGATCATATCAAATGTCTCAATATCGAGTTATTCCAGAAATATCGTTCTTATCAGGCTGATATTCAAGAAAACAACGATATGTCTTCGAATTAACATGTCGAGATTTGACTTCAAACTTTGTGATATTAGGTGTGATATTTAAATAATGGAATGTGATTGTTCCTTTTTCATCCATCATCTCAGCTAAATACGATACAGCTTGAGACATTTGATATGATGACAAGTGTTCCAATTTTTATTTCTGCTTTGTCTCCCTTCTGCCATTTGCTTCGTAGTAATAGTTAATTAAAATACTCTTTGTTCCACCTTATCCAAAAATATTGTTTCACATTTTCTATGTGTTCCCATAATGATAATTTATTTGACGGTGTATCCTGAAGGTCGGCTTGAGGGGTGCTCATGAGTAAATCTCCAATTAAAAAATGGGCAGGAGTAAGAACTGAAAAATCGTTTGGGCCATAGGAGAGTGGGGTTATAGGACGGGAATTTAATATCGCCTTTATTTCAGTCGCAAAAGTATCAAACTGTTCATATGTAAACAGCGAGTCACCAACAGTTCTATATAAGTGATGCTTAAATTGTTTTACCCAAGCCTCCGATAAGCCACCAAAATGAGGCGAACGAGGAGGTATAAAATGCCAATTTACACCTTCGTTAGATAAGTCGTGTGTTAATTTTTTATTATGTGACTCTGATAATAAAAGCGCCTTCGTTTTTAAAATGTTATTTTCGGAACCAACAAAATTAGTAGCATTGTCTGAGTAGAGGTTTTTTGCCTTTCCTCGTCCGCTGAGAAAACGTTTAATTACAACTAGGCAAGTTTCGGTTGTAAGGTCTGTAACCAATTCTAAATGAATAGTCTTTGTAGAGAAACACACAAAGACGACAACATATGACTTTAATTTTATTTTATTTCTGAACTTTTTCTCCTTCGTGAAGAAAGGCCCACAATAGTCCAGCCCTACGTTTTCAAATGGACGAGAACGCGTTAATCTGTCCTTTGGAAGAACTCCCATTAGACAGTTTGCTTGCTTGGGATGTTGTTTGAAACAAGGAATACATTTATGTATGATAAACCTAGTCGTGTTTTTGCCATCAATTGGCCAGTAATTTTCCCTAACTAAACTTATAGTATTCTTTATTCCCGTGTGATAGTATTTTTCGTGTTTGTCACGTATAATTAAATTGGTTATATGATTACGTTTAGGCAATACGATTTGGAATTTCTGAGAATAATTTACAGGCGCATTCGCTAGTCTACTCCCTACTCGTAAAATTTCAAATTGGTCTAAATATGGATTTAATCTTAAAAGATTGCTGTTATTGTTTAGTTCTTTACCTTTTATCAAACATTGTATTTTATTATGAAATTCTTGATTCTGAACTTGCTTTATTATTTGTAAGTGAGCTTCTTGAACTTCTTTTGATGTAAGTTCGCCCTTAATTTTATTAATTGATCTTTTATTTGTTACTAATCGATGGCAAAGAGCTACAAAACGATTTAATGCTACAATTGATGAAAATCTTTCAAAAACATCGTTTTGTATACTTCTATTAGTTGTAACTAAGTTAGTGGTTGGTTTTAATCCTGGTACTTCCTTGACTGAAATTTTTGTTATTTTCCAGAATTTCTCATGTTTTGATAGCCATTTACCCACAATGTATTTCTTATAAAGTCGGAAGGAAGCTGTCCTCGGGATATATAATCCACGGTGTTGTCGGTGGTTGATACGTGGTACCAATTGTCCTTATTAGTCAACTCCTGAATTTCGGAAACTCTGTTTGCTACGAAAGTTTTAAGCAAGTGAGGTGATGTTCTTATCCAACTTAATGCGATTGTTGAATCGGAATNATGTTGAGAAATAAAAAAAAAAAATTTTTAAAAACCTTGTTTTTCTTGGTCAGGCCGGAAACTTATCAATCCACCCTCGTATAATCCGCGATGTTGTCGTTGGTTGATACGTGATACCAATTGTCCTTATTAGTCAACTCCTGAATTTCCGAAATTCTGTTTGCTACGAAAGTTTTAAGCAAATGAGGTGATGTTCTTATCCAACACAATGCGATTGTTGAATCGGAATAGAAATTAGTTTTAGAAAATTTAAGATTGGTTAATGATTGTAAAACATTAATATATAAATTTGCAGGTAATTTAGCAGCATAAAGCTCTAGTCTTGGTAAAGAGATTGATTTTCTTGGTGCAACTCGTGATTTGGCACATACCAATTGCACCTTATAATTATTGAAGTTGTCAGTTGACCTAATATAAAAACATGCACCGTAACCCTTTTCGCTGGCATCGCAAGTTGTAATTGAATTGTATGTGTTATTTGCCGATTAAAAGAAAAGTTATTTAAAATTGGTAATTGCTTTTTTATATTTAACCATTCATTATAAATGTATTGAGGGATAGATTCGTCCCAGTTCAGTTTTGATTTCCATAGCTCTTGCATAATTAGTTTTGCTTTGATTATGACAGGACCTAAAAGCCCTAACGGATCGAACAGTTGCGATATCTCTGATAAGATTGTCCGTTTCGACACTGTTTTCTCGCTAAATGGATTGACCATATAAGTTATTGTGACAGAATAAGGATCCCAATGTATCTCTAGAACCCTTTTAGTGTCTTCAGTATCTAAACATACAAGTTGTGATGTATTAGATGAATGTTTTAATTCGCTTAAAAGAGATGGTTCATTTAAAATCCATTGCCGCAAATAGAAACCGCCTAATTTTAACAATTCAATTAATTGATGAAGTAGTAATCGAGCTTCTTGGATGTCACTAGCGCCGGTGATGACATCGTCAACATAAAAAACGCGACTAAGTATTTTTGATGCCAATGGAAATTTATTTCCATTGTGATGGAATTAAACCAGGAAGTTTGAAGAAATAATGTTGCACTTTTTCACTTATATTTATTTATTAAAATATAGGACAGGTTAAAGGTTACACAAAAAATAACACTTGCAGAGCAGTACACAATTAACAATTTAAACAAATTATTATGACTTACGTAGGATTTCGGCTAGAGACTTAGACGTAGAGTTTTCAGTACTTACTTAATTCTAAATTTTGTAAGTTTTTGTACGAAACAATAATACCTCAGGTTATAAATCTTTGACGTAAAAACATTAAAAGAGTGGAAAAATAACATTAAGTAAATGAATAGTTTGTTTACAAAAGTACGAGTATTTAGAGAAAGTGAAAGGAAAGCATTTTTTAACGGCTGCTGAATAACTACCAAAATGTACCATAGCTACTGGCGTTAACAGTCATTTGGTTAATGATTTCGGTTAATTCCTATTGTAAGGTCAATTGAAAAGTCCCCGGCCTAAAATAGTAAAACACATTTTTTTTTGCAAAATTCGTTTTTTTTATTTAACATAATTCCCTTCAAGGGTAATATACTGATTATAGCGATCCTCCAACTTTTCGATACCATTTTTGTAGTACGATTTGTCCTTTGCTTCAAAATAGGCCTCAGTTTCGGCGATCACCTCTTCATTCGACGAAAATTTTTTCCCAACGAGCATTCTTTTGAGATCTGAGAACAGGAAGTAGTCGCTGGGGGCCAGATCTGGAGAATACGGTGGATGCGGAAGCAATTCGAAGCCCAATTCATGAATTTTTGCCATCGTTTTCACTGACTTGTGAGACGGTGCATTGTCTTGGTGAAGCAGGACTTTCTTTTTCTGCAAATGCGGTCGTTTCTCGGCGATTTCGTCCTTCAAACGGTCCAATAACGCTATGTAATAGTCGCTGTTGATGGTCCTTCCTTTTTCAAGGTAGTCAATGAAAATTATTCCACGCGCATCCCAAAATACAGACGCCATAACCTTGCCAGCCGACTGTTGCGTTTTTGCACGCTTTGGAGCGGGTTCATCGTGTGCAGTCCACTCCGATGACTGTCGATTGGACTTCGGAGTGAAATGATGGAGCCATGTTTCATCCATTGTCACATATCGACGCAAAAACTCGGGTTTATTACGCGTGATCATCTTCAAACACTGCTCTGAATCATCAACTCGTCGTTGTTTTTGGTCAAAAGTGAGCTCGCGCGGCACCCACTTTGCACAGAGCTTTCTCATACCCAAATATTCGTGAATGATGTGATGTATACGTTCCGTTGATATCTGTAGAGTGTCTGCTATTTCATTCAATTTCAATTTACGGTCATTCAAAATCATTTTGTGGATTTTTTTAATGTTTTCGTCCGTAACAGCCTCTTTTGGGCGTCCACTGCGTTCACCGTCTTCGGTGCTCATTTCACCACGTCTAAACTTAGCATACCAATCCTTGATGGTTGATTTTCCTGGGGCAGTGTCCGGAAATTCGTTATCAAGCCAAGTTTTTGCTTCAACTGTATTTTTTCCCTTCAAAAAGCAATATTTTATCAACACGCGAAATTCCTTTTTATCCATTTTTTTCACAATAACAAAAGTTGCTTCACTAAAAATGCTATAATTCACAAACTAATGATCCGACAGCCGTCAAATTTACAGACGCGTCTTTTGAAGGTTAGGACTAACTGAAAATCATATGGATTTAGTTCTGGTGCCGCCATCTACGTGTCAGGCCGGGGACTTTTCAATTGATATTCAGTTCGGTACGTTACACCATGGTCTATAAGTTGCTTCAATGCACGATTAGCAAGAAATGGAGCAGGGCTTGTTCCGTAAGTTACTGTGGTCAACATAAACACCTTGACTGATTTGCTTTGCTTGTCAGTGACCAATATTTTTTGATAGAGAGCATCATCCAAATGTACTAAAATTTAACGAAACATTTTTTCTACATCTGATATTGCGACAATATTATGTGTGCGAAAACCAGTTAAAATTGAAAATAAATCGTCCTGTATTGTAGAACCCTGCATTAGAACATCGTTAAGAGATACGTCGGAGTCTGTTTTCGTCAAACACTACACGTATTTTAGTTGTGGAACTAGTTTCCTTAAATACAGCGTGATATGGTAAATAAAAACCTGAATTTCTGTCATCTATATCAGTTATATCTGTCATATGATTTAAATTTAAATATTAATAGATATTCTGCTAAGACTATCATCGATTTTTGGTGATATCTCATCAACTTTTTTGTTAGAACCATCAATCTTAGAGCTGACTTTGTCCCNACTACACGTATTTTAGTTGTGGCACTAGTTTCTTTAAATACAGCGTGGTATGGTAAATAAAAACCTGAATTTCTGTCATCTATATCAGTTATATCTGTCATATGATTTAAATTTAAATATTCCTCTAAAAATGCATCATATTGTTTTTGCAATCCTGGATTCGCTTCTAACTTTCTGTCTAATGAATTTAAACGTTTCAACGCAGTTTGATATGAATTGCCTAGTTCGAATTTTCTATTATTGTACGGTAATTTGACTATATATCTACCCTCGGGACTTGTGCTTAGATTTTAAATAAGATGGTCTTCACAATCTTCTTCTTCCTTTGAAAAATGTTTTATAGTTGGCAGTTCTTCTATTTCCCAAAATTTGTTTAATTGATTATCTAAATGAGTGGTTAAAAAACACGAAGTTGGTTTATTTAATTGATTATTTTGATTAGTTACCTGTCCTGTGACTAACCAACCGAGCAATGTTTTTTTGAAGAATAATTGATTCGTTAAAAGAACACCTATCTCTGCTGATTTGTGAAACTGGGGATCTGCCAGGATGATGTTTTGAGGTAGACATGTTATTTTTATTAATTGTTTTTGCCGGTAAGAGACCGGTTATAGTGGGCAAAGCTATTAGTGTAACTTCAGATGAATATGATGTTGTTCTTTATTTCAAGGTTGCTTTAACGTAATACTGTGACCTGGTCAATGATTAACCTAATCCTAAAAATGGTAACTGGTAATTTTTGTTTTTGTTGAATTTGGTAGTGATGTTCGAAGCTCCTCGAAAGAAGCGCGATATTCCTCAGTGCAAAAAGTGCCAATGTTACGGTCACACAAAGAACTACTGCTACAAAGCCCCAGCGTGCGTCAAATGTGCCGGACAGCATCTCACGGAAGATTGCACCATCAAAACCAAGATAAAAGAGGTAATCTGCATCAATTGCAAAGGTAACCATCCAGCTAGCTACAAAGGTTGCCCCGCTCGAAGACAGCTTCAAGCAAAACTTTTCCCTACTCTTAGGCCTAAAGTTTATACACAGACATATGCCGAGCCAAATAATACAATCACGCACACAAATACCTACCCAGTTAATACGACCTACCCGGAATCGAACCGGCGTCCTCCCGAATGCTAAGCAATGGTCTAGACCTCTAGGCCATGCCGCTCGGTGAATTTTTCGACACACTTTGGCAGCGCTTTATAGCTGGCGGTGACTATAATGCAAAGCACCCATGGTGGGGATCGAGATCAAACACGCCTAACCCAAAAGGTAGGCAACTGTACATGGCAATTCAGGAAAAAAAATTATCAACTGTGTCTACGGGAGAACCTACCTACTGGCCTACTGACATTAACAAGCAACCAGACTTAATTGACTTTGCTGTAACCAAAGGCATAAATAGTCTATGTATTTCCGCCAGATCCTGTCTAGAATTAACCTCCGACCATTCACCAGTTCTTTTGTCATACAATTTGCCAATTAATGAAAACACGTATAATTTTAATTTAACTTGTAAAACAAATTGGAATAAGTTCAAATCTCTTTTAGAAAGCGTAGTAAATTGCAACATTCGCTTGAAATCAACAAACGATGTCGACGTAGCTGTAGACTACATCAGTAATTTAATAACGTCGGCTGCTAGTTCTTGCACTTCAGTAACTGCCCCTTCTCAAAATACATATGCTTGTTCGAAAACCGTTGCACAAAAAATCAAAGAAAAAAGAAAACTAAGAAAAATCTGGCAGACAACAAGAGCGGAAATAGCTAAGCACAACTTTAATAAGGCAATTAAAGAATTAAAGACTTCTCTGTTTAACGAAAAAAACGAAGGTATACAAAATTACCTGCAAAACTTAACAGCCACCGAAAATACAAATTATTCTCTCTGGAAAGCAACAAAAAAAAATTAATCAACCAATAGTATTTATATCCCCGATAAGAAATGAGAATGGTGTCTGGGCAAGATCGGACGAAGAAAAGGCACTAGTTTTCGGAAATTTTCTCCAAAATGTTTTTACTCCAGCTAGCAGAAAAATCTCCCAAAACGAAGAATCAGATATTCTCAGTGCTACAGCCAATAACAATTCACCCCCATAGTCATCACCTTCAAGGTAAAAGAAGTAAACAAAATAATACAAGGACTACAAAATAAGAAATCTCCAGGACACGATAAAATAACAGTTGCAATGATTAAAAACCTACCAAATAAAGTTATCAGATTAATTACAATAATTTTTAATGCATGCACACGTCTAAAGTATTTTCCAACGAGTTGGAAAAATGCATCGATAATACTTATGCCTAAGCCAGGCAAGCCACCAGAGCTGGTATCGTCATACAGGCCCATAAGTCTTCTTCCTATTTTTTCAAAAATGTACGAAAAATTGATCAAAAAAGGGCTCCAGAATATTATAACGAGTAGAAATATTTTGCCTAATCATCAATTTGGTTTCAGAGAAAAACACTCTACGATCGAGCAAGTCAACAGAGTCACCCAAAAAATTAAAAGTGCCTTCGAAGAGAACAGCTATTGCAACACGGTTTTTCTTGATGTTGCCCAAGCATTTGATAAGGTGTGGCACGAGGGCTTACTTTACAAACCGCGCGAAATTCTTCCATCAAACTTATACTCGTTAATCAAGTCTTACATCAGCAATAGAACCACAGGGTAGTGTTCTTTGGCCAACCCTATACCTCCTTTATACAGCAGATTTTCCAGTCGCTCCAAATATTCTCCTGTCAACTTTTGCCGACGATAAAGCTCTTTCTACTAGTCACTGTAATCATGTGTANATTAATGTTCGGATGCAATATACGCGGCAAGTGCAGAAAATGATATGTCTTGAATATATGTACAAGAAGCGACAATTTGCGCAACACCTGTATCTCAAATCGTACCTATATTGAATGTAATTTATTAAGCGTATATTATTCAGTGTGCCACGGCTTTTCAAGAAGAGTAGATATAACAAAAATTTAAAAGTGAAGTGATAAAAAATTTCAACTGCAAGATGGATAATGATACTGCACTTAAAGGTTGGATTCGTTTATAACAAATAAGAAAAATCGATATTGTTTTAAGCGCATAGGTTTATGTGGACAAGCAAGGAGATAAATTAATGTGCAGATTTATGCCACTACCATACGATAGACAATAATGTAAAATTTTGTCAAAAATGACAAAAAATTGTGACAATCCAAAAAGTGATTAGCCAAGTTACTTTATTGAGCTTCGTGGAACTGCAAGTAAGTAAAATAATTTTCTTTTTAATTATGAATTTCTTGAACTTATCGGGTGAANCAAATAAAGTTATCAGATTAATTACAATAATTTTTAATGCATGCACACGTCTAAAGTATTTTCCAACGAGTTGGAAAAATGCATCGATAATACTTATGCCTAAGCCAGGCAAGCCACCAGAGCTGGTATCGTCATACAGGCCCATAAGTCTTCTTCCTATTTTTTCAAAAATGTACGAAAAATTGATCAAAGAAAGGCTCCAGGATATTATAACGAGTAGAAATATTTTGCCTAATCATCAATTTGGTTTCAGAGAAAAACACTCTACGATCGAGCAAGTCAACAGAGTCACCCAAAAAATTAAAAGTGCCTTCGAAGAGAACAGCTATTGCAACACGGTTTTTCTTGATGTTGCCCAAGCATTTGATAAGGTGTGGCACGAGGGCTTACTTTACAAACCGCGCGAAATTCTTCCATCAAACTTATACTCGTTAATCAAGTCTTACATCAGCAATAGAACCACAGGGTAGTGTTCTTTGGCCAACCCTATACCTCCTTTATACAGCAGATTTTCCAGTCGCTCCAAATATTCTCCTGTCAACTTTTGCCGACGATAAAGCTCTTTCTACTAGTCACTGTAATCATGTGTAACTGCACAAAATACCTCGGTATTCATCTGGACAGAAGACTGACTTGGAGAGATCATATTTGGAAAAAACGATTGCAAATGAACTTGATGTATAGGAAAATGTACTGGCTACTGGGTAAAAAATCCCAATTATCTATACATAACAAGGTACTGATTTATAAATGTATAATAAAACCGGTATGGACATACGGTATACAACTATTTGGAACGGCGTCAAACACTATCATCGAAATCCTCCAACGCTTTCAAAATAAAGTCTTACGCAACATAGTCGATGCTCCTTGGTATGTTCCAAAGTAGGAAACTGAAAATTACCGGATTAAATATTTGTCCATTAAACGAGGCTATATATTCTGTCCATAATAAGCCCATTTGCGAAACCAGACCTCTTCAGGGAATCAAAAATTACCGTCTGATTGCGATATCAGATCTTTAGCATTTAACTCAGAAGTATGGCACAAACTTTCTGAAAACAACAAATGGTTGTATGTATTACCTAAAGTCACGGATCTCACTTTAACTTGTGAAAACCATTTACCTATAACGTTTAATTTAATTAATGTAGGAACAATCTCCTTGAGTCATAGATGCAAGTTATATACTAGTAATACTTTGTTAATAACAAATAACGTAATATTTCAAAGCGAATATAAATCCATAATACCTGAAGCGAATATATTTGAAGACAATTGTTGTTCCGACTCCAAAAATAATAAAACCATAGATTTAAAAATATTGCCTTTCCAAATGAATAGAGAATCTTTAGATACTGCCTATGTAAAACTCAATCAAATAAACGATAATGCTGATAAAATAATGTCAAGACTTTTGCGGAAAAAATTGTATCGACAAATTATTTTGTTATTATAGTCCAGGGATGGCGAACCTTTACGTATCGACGTGCCATTTTTATAAAGAAAAGTTTAATCATGTTATAGACGTGCCATCAAATAACTTTGTCTCTGTGATTATTGCGAATATAATATAATAATAATAAATAATATCAGCTCAAAATTCTTTATTTACTACAAAA